>NW_023330098.1:0-25064 GCF_011100685.1 Canis lupus familiaris | reverse complement strand
TTCCCAGTAAATATTAGATGCAATGTAAATGTGTGCTAAATGATTCACATGATTTTAGTCATTATAACTAAAGATAACTTCTTTCGGGTAGAAAACAGCTAGCAGGACCAATTGTTTTCTTTCATTGCTTTTGAGGTTAAGATGCTAGAAGGAATTTTTTGCATATTATGTTGGCAGGAACATGTATCTAGGTCCTGTGAGACATATTGATAAGGCAATAGAAAAAGAAGATTGATGGTGGAGAACAGATTATACTGTTAATGAAAGAAAATGATGAGAAAAAAAATAACAGCACAAATTGTAGATGTTTATTTCCACCTAGAAGAAGACAATCAGGAAGATATATTAAGGAGACAGTTGGTGTGGTTAAAGTTTTGCACAACAAAAAGAAGGCCTATTGTTTTGAAAGGACCAAAACCAAATATTATTTAGACTTCTATTCAATCTGCTTCCTCCTCTAACTCTATGATTGCTGACAAGATTGGGAAAGTCTCCTCAGTGGCGTTTTCTTAGCAATCTTTCTAGACATTGCTTTCTATTCACCCACCATCATCACAGCTCTGTTACCTCTTCCAAGAGACTGTGAGTTACTTAAGGTCATTCCCTCCTGGCTTTATCTTTCTTTTTCCTTGCCAGAGAATCATGATTTGAGTAAACATGTAGAATTTTGGTCATTTTGAGGTAAATATTCTTTTTTTTGTATTAGCTAAATGGGGCTTGGCCCCATTATATGAAAATCTAATGTAGAGTATTAGATGCTAACAAATACTATTGGCTTCATGTTAAGAGTAACCAGTGGTGCACAGGGAATATGATCAATGGTATCTTAATAGTGTTGTGTGGTGACTGATGGTAGCTACATTTTGTGATGGAGCACAGCCTAATGTATAAACTTGTGGAATCACTGTGTTTTACACCTAAATTCATGTAACATTGTATGTCAACTATACTTCAATAAAAAATGTTTTAATGTAATCAGTGGTAATACAAATAAGTTGAGAAAAATAGATCTATTTACTAAACAAAACTGGGAAGTTCTAAAAATATTCATAAAAATTGTTTTTGCAATTTTCTAAAAACTCATCTTAGAGAAATAAGTCAAAATAAGAATAAGGGAAAACTATATCTTAAAGATATGCCTTGAAAAATTATCTTTAGTAGTGAACGTTGTAAACAAACTGAATTTCAGCTAAAGGAGAAATTGTCAATTATTCCACATCAACTCAATGAGATATTTATATAGTCACTAAAATAATAGTTATGAAGATTTTACATACACATAAGAGTATAAAATTTAAAAGGAAAAAGTGAACTGATAATTGCAAATGCTATGTGATTGCAATTATGCTGAATATATATACACTAAATGGAGAGAAATGGATGGGATGAACTATTATTATAGTAATGGCTTTAGGGTGGTAAGATTATGGCTGTTTTTAATTTTCAAAAATTATCTTTAATGCCATAGTATTTAAAATAAAAAGAAAAATTTGAGGTTTTTTTTTTACATCTTGAAAACTTAATATGATGAAATGAAACGGTTCTCTCTATAAGAGAACTTACTATATAATTCATGTATTAAACATTCTTAAATATTAGTAGGCACCTACTGTGTCCCTTGAGCATTTCTACTTTTTTTTCATATCAGCCATGTCTTAAAACAACATAAATCTTACAATTATGTAGGTCAGAAGTCTCATACCCTCAATACTCAATATCTCAGCTCAACCTAACCCAGGGCTTCAGAAAATCAATTATACATATATATATATAATTAATATATATATAAATATATATAATTATATATATAGTATATCCATATATATGTATATATGGATATGTGTGTATATATGTATATGTATACATATATACACACATATAGTGGCCAATTGAAATATGTTGTGGTGGCAGTGATCACAACAGGCAGCTGCTGTCATCATCACTGACATTTTTTAGCAGAGGTGCCAAGGATTAAAATAGCTTGGAAGATTTAAGTGTATTGGTCTCTGGAAAAGAGTACTGGCTCATGAAGTCTTATGTCAAGGTCAGGGTTAAGTAGTAAGTGCCTGGCAGTTATAAATAGTGAACACTGAGTCAGTGTGTAATGGACTGGATTGTAACATTAAAAAGCCAAAGAAAATGGCAATTTGGAAAAGTGGTAGAGCAGAGACTCTGGTGAATGCAGTTAAAAGACAACCTCTCATCTAAAAGCAGCCCTCTGGCACCAAAGACTCACTTCACCTCAGGGCCATCCAATGCTAGCATTTTCCCCTGAAAAATATCGTTTATAAATGTCGAGGCATCTGCCAATTTGGTAGCCAGTCAAAGCTCCAAACAAAACCAAACTGTTTTCATCTTTATTTTTTAAATTAAAAAAAATATTTTATTTATTTATTTATTTTAGAGGAGAGGGAGAGAGCGAGTGAGTGAGCATGCACAAGTGGTGAGGGCAGAGGAAGAGAGAGAATCTCAAGCAGAATCCACACCTTGTGCAGAGTCCGTTGTGGGGCTCCATCTCACGACCTTGAGATCGTGACCTGAGCTGAAATCAAGAGCCAAATTCTTAACCGACTGAGTCAGCCAGGTGCCTTTATTTTAACTTTAAATGATTTCATAATCATAAGAGAATAAATATTTGGAAAATTCTTCTAAAAGGCAGGATGAAAAGCAGGACCTATCTAGACTGGAGAAGAACCAGCACTACTATTCTTGCTCTTTACAAGCTCCAGATTCTCCTTTCTAATTGCCAGGATCATAGTTCTTCACATTTAGGACAAATTTCGAGACTTAGCCCTCATCAGACTAGTCCCTCCTTTTGCTCTTTCGCTTCAATCTGCTGTAGTAATTGCTGGCACTGCCATGCTTTATTTATTAGGAGGAGACCTAGGGTTGTACCACAGAAAGCAAATAGTAAGAAATGTGATTTTTAAAAAGGGGAAGTCAGGGTACCTGGGTGGCCCAGTTGGTTAGGGATCTGACTTAATTTCAGTCAGGTCATGATCTCAGGGTCCTGGGATGGAGCCCCCAAATCAGGCTCTGCACTCAGGAGTCAGCTTGAGGATTCCTTATCTCCCATTTTCTCTACTCCTCCCCCCTGCCAGCACACATACTCTCTCTCAATAAATGAATAAGTCTCCCCCAAAAAGGTCGGGAGGAGGGATTCAAATCCTCTGAGCATCCTGGAAAGCAAGGTGTTTGGAGAAACATTATCCCAAATCATTGTGGAGATTCACTTAGTTATAAAGACACTGAGGACCTAGGGGGCACTGGTGGGCCTCCTCGAAAGCAGCAGGAACCTTTGGCTGCCACAGCCCTGCGTGGTCTTGTGGTTCAAAAAGGATGAAAAAAAAAAAAATACATGTGGGAATCTGTGGAAAGAGTGAGCTTTAGTACTTTGTCATTGAACAGTTAGAGTAAGGACAAGGACTCACATGACAACCAAATGTATTTTCTCTGCTTAACTACCTCTTTTCAGCCTGAGTGGTACCTACTGTCTTTAATTAGGCAACTCACTCCATACAGAAAAGATGGCACAGCAGTGCTGCTTCATGTTTATATATTCTGCTCAGTCCCCTTTGGGTTGTAAGAGTTGTTTTTGATACTAAAACTGATTTGTATCTTTTTTTTTTCCCTTAACCTTGGTTCCACAGTCTATCAGATGTCTGCGGCTGTACTCACCTCACCGGAGGGGCTGTACCTCACTAGCCAGACAACTCTTTACATTTGCTACACCAGGAATAAAAACAAGTGGGATTTGGCTCTTTTGCCATGACCCTATAAAATCTGACAGCCAGATAGTCAAGCACATTCTAATGACTGCCGCTAAACACAAAGGGGAAAAAATGTGTGTGTGTGTGTGTGTGTGTGGTGTGTGTGTGTGTGTGTGTGTATGATGGAGACTCTCCCATTCAAATTTTAAAAATGCAGTTGGTGAAACTCCTCAAAACCTGTGAAAACACTGCATGGCAAAAATCTTCCCCAATTTGTAATAAGATCAACATTTGCAAACACTTCTTAGGTAAGAAAAGGAAGGAAGTGAACTTGTTTTTGCTGCCTGTTTGCTCCGATTTGAAATATTTTGGCATATACTTGACAGCTCTGGCTACCTTTGGCTTTTGGGTCATACTCTCATCTTAATCCCTTATGCCATTTAGTGTTTTGCAAGGAAAAGCACTCATAATTTCAAACTGCTCTAGAGAATGCCAGGCCTCTAGGGTATGTGCCCATACAACACTTCCCCTTTGACTTTTGCAGATTGCATCACCTTTTAGAGTTGACAGTAATTTCCAGGAAGCAGCAGAGAGATTGGGCTCAGTGCTCATAAAGAATGAATTGCGCCAGTTTCAAGTTATCCAAATACTTTAAAAGTGAGCCACACTCCTCCATGACAGGTGTTAGAAATGTTACCATGAGGAAACAAGGAGGGCTGTAAATAGCAATTAAGCCTTAACTCATTGTTTCTATAAGAACTAAATTACAATGAAAGGAAACAAAAGAGGGCTAAATATAATGGAAGGCAATGTTAAATTGTATCTCTCTGAGTTTCAGAATTCTATTCATCCAAAGTAATTCAGGGGTTCCCAAGCTTTAGAGGAAGAATAGTACAATCCACTTCAGGCATTAATAAATGAGAATAAAGCCATCTTTCACAATAAACTTGATCGATGTTTTAAATTAATGCTTCAGAAATGACTTGAGTATTATAAAATACTACCTAGTGACTAGATGTTGGGATTGCATATTTTTGAAGGCTGTACATATATATTTATATGTGGTAGTGCAAGCTTAGAGGCCCAGGTGGGCAAGGAGTAATAAACAGTTCCAGTTGCAGAAGAGGAGATGGAATAGCAAACTATCCAATGGAAGTTCCCATGAATGACCTGGTTGGTTATAGTAGAACCTCTTATCACCCTTGGCAAGGACCTGTTTCCTCTTTGCATTGATTTGAGGAAAACTTCCTTTTTATATGAGTACTTATTTAAACATGCACCTGAATAAGTTTCTAGACGCCCAGAAGAGGGCAGATGCTTCTCTGGCGCTGATGGTGGTGACTCCCTTGCTGACCCTTAAGCCACCCTACAGCTGCTTGGATCTCCTGTGGTGTCACGGTGGTCATCATTCTGCCTACACTTTTGTCCCTACCTCAGTTCATATAAATTGAGATTGTGAATGATGACTTTTAAGGGCAGTAGAGTGTGGAAATTAGGAGCATAAATCCGGAGCCGGACTTTTCTTGGTTCCAATTCTGATTCTGCTAATTATTAGCTGTGTGACCTTGGACAATTATTTAACTGCCCTTTGTCTTAGATTTCTTGTCTTACAAGGTTTATGTAGTTGTACATACTTTAGGATTGTTGTGAGGATCAAATGGTAATTATGAAATTAGCACATAGTAAAGACCATATATCTGTTAGTTTTTATTTCTCTTCAAATGACTTGGTAGATTGCATTTCCAAACTGTTGGTAGGATATATCATGGTATTGATAAAGGAAGCAAAATCTGTGGATGATGAAAAGGAAAGGAAAAGTCCGGGGTGGACTTATAACTTGCCAAAGAGATGATTCCATTTTATTCTGTGCTGTGCCAACCTCATCTGCAATGTTGCTTACTTCTCCATATCATGAAAAATATTAATTATAACTTTTAAAAAATGGAATAGATGCCTTTAGATATAGTGTATATTTTACTTTTAGAAAATGAGAGATCAAAAAAAAAAAAGAAAATGAGAGATCAGTGAAAATTGCATATGCTTACATAAAACTTTTATTTCAATTCTAAATAAGGTATTAGTATGTACATATATACATCAAAGTTCGGCAAAATGATTTTTTGCAATCAAACTGGAATTTGACATTGAGAATTAATTTGTGTCCAAAATGCTATGGGAAGCTGGCTGGGTGTAGGTAAGAAGCAAAGATAGCAATATTTATTTACATCGGGAAGCTAATTTTTTGTAGAAAATATTTCAGAATTTTGAAAAAAAATCTCTTGAGGAACACTTACTGTAGGATTTTTTAAAGTTCAATGCTAGAAGTAAATAACCTAGAACCAAAGCCAAATTAATTTTTTGAGCAAAAGAGCATAAATGGATATACAGAAGCTTTAGTGTCTCATGAGGGAAAAAAGGTAGAATAATTGTAAGTCACAAATAACCAATCAAAGCAACTGGCCAATAGCTGTGATATCTGCTGCTGCCTCTGTTGGAAATGGACTTAAAACCTCACAAATGGAAGTGTAACTAAGAAGGTAAGAAGTAGAATACTGAAACTTGGCAAAGAAAACATGAGAGAACAAGAGAAAAAAATGAATAACCTAAAACATCCATGAAAACCCATGATTGCTCTTAATACTTTAAAAATATTTCAGTCTATAAATAAGCTTTAACTTTGGCACACATTCAAGAACGCACCCTTCAAAGATAGGATCAAATGTGCCATATCTATCATGTAGACTGCTAATTGAAACTGATGTAGCCAAAATAAATAAAAATAAATGCTGTGGGGGTAAAAAAGTTTTCTGATGTTGCATCTATGGAAAAAACAGCATATGAGTCCTGGTTTGTGTATTGACCATTTTTTCCAAATATAAAATGCAAATATAAAATACAGGATGGGGATCCCTGGGTGGCGCAGCGGTTTAGCACCTGCCTTTGGCCCAGGGCGCGATCCTGGAGACCCCCGGATCGAGTCCCACGTCGGGCTCCCGGTGCATGGAGCCTGCTTCTCCCTCTGCCTGTGTCTCTGCCTCTCTCTCTCTCTCTCTCTCTCTCTGTGTGTGACTATCATAAATAAATAAAAATTAAAAAAATAATAATAAAATAAAATACAGGATGCCCATTTACAGACAGTACCCATTATCTGTGTGCTTGCTTTCAGATCTGCTGTTTAGGTTTCTGGTGCTGTGCTTTATATGTTGGACACTGGAACTGACTGATTGGAGCACATTTATTGTGCTCTTCCCTGTGTTTTCTGCTTTTCTGATAATTTTGGCCAATAGGACGCATTGGGAGAAGACTGGAAAAAAGGCAGAGGTGGAAATCAAGAGTCCCTCTCTGTCCTTCATGCGGCTCCCCGATCTCTTTCTCTCTGTCTCTTCAATGATTCCAGCTCTCTCTCTTCAGATACCCCTTTCTTTCATATGTTTTCATCTTACATTGCATACATATTTTTCTTTAAAAAATACTTGATTTCTTTCCCCAAATTTCTATTTTATTCTTTGATTTTTCCTTGAAGGTTCAGATCAAATGTTCCCTCTCCTCTGATGCTTTCTTCAGGCCTATCAGATGGAATTACTGGCTTTTTTCTATGACCTCGTAGCCTTGTCCTGTTGCCTTATTTAGATCTTACCCTATTTTATTATTTGTAATGTTCTCTTTCACATGTGTCTTTCTATAGATTGTAAGATTCTCAGAGCTAGGGACCCTGTATTATTTATGTTGGTGTCCCTGGTACAAAAGCAATGCCTGCCAAAGGAAAACAAAAATGTTTGTGAAAGAAGAGAAGGAGAAAGAAAGGAAGAGGAAAAATCAGAGAAAAAAGATACATAATAGCAAGATTTCAGAAGGAGAATGATTAAACTCTGAGTCTAAAGATGCCCTTTCTAAGAAGTGAAAGAGAAAAGAGTTAATTTTCTGTTCAGGGGGAATAATTCAAACTAACTAGTGACCCTTACTAAAATATGAAATGTATGAAAGCAAAATAAAACTTTAAGCTTGTTAGTCACTGGTTTGCCAGTTAAGGCTTGTGAAAAGATGCTGAGAAATTTAAATAAGGCCTTGAATAAACCTAAGAATCATTAAATAACATTTCTTCTCTCTCTCTCTCCCCTGGCTTCATTCCTATCTGTTTCCTTCTTCCTGCCTTCCTTCCTTCATTTCATTCATTGACTTCCTTCTGCCTTCACTTAATTCATTCGCTACGGCTTCCTTCTTTCCTCATTAATTGGTCTGATTGGATGTAGTTATTTCTTATTTCTTGCATTCTGTCTTATTTTGTCTTTATTCTGGATTCTTTCTTTCCTGTCTTCTCCTCTCCCTCCCTTCCCCATCCTTTTTTTTTTTTTTTTTGAACTTTTTTCTTTTTCAAAGAGTGGAGAAATGAACATTGTATAGCCTATGGATTTTTAGAAATCACAACTCCACAAAAACAAATGTTAAGCTTCCTAAAGACACTTCTTTTCATATGCAAATCTGTAGGATTCTGGTAAGACTAGAAATAGTTTTTATTTGGGATTTCACAGCAGGAAGTAGACTTTTGTAACTACTGAAAAATAAATATAAAAAAGTGGGAGGAAATTTCAAGTTTGTTTTCCAGTTCACAAACAAGGGTGTTGAACTTGAAGGGTTTAAAATAATGTTCAATTCTTCCATTTATCTTCCAAATCGTTTGAAAAATTTAGAACACCCATAGTAACTTTGTGCTTGTTTTAGATCCTCTGCATAGAAATTCTCTCAGTTTAGAAGTCTCTTCATCTCAGCCTTCCTAAGGCTGCTTATTCATCTCATTCAAGTGTTAAATTGCATATCATCTCCCACAGGGTTCTTCTGACCTGACAACATAAGGTTTTGTCCGCCATCCATCACAAGCTCCAAGATAGAGAAATGCTGATCTTACCTTTATTTATCTTGTTAGTATGGCCTCTACAGGTAATTGGTCTAAATATTACAGAAAGGCAAAAAGAAAAGAATAATATTAATTTCACATCATTTCTAGATTAAAAATAAGAAATGTGTGACAGATTTTAATTCCATAATATCCTGAAAAGTTGCCTCTTCCTAATGTCATATCATATGAATGTACAGAGGAAGTGGGAATCTGTCACTTTATTCTGGGTGGAAAGCTGAAACGTACTCTTTGTTTTTAATTGCAGAGTAACATATGAGAAAAAAATCACGTCACTATACACATGTGTTTATTTATTATATAAACTCTATTCATCCTAAATAAGCAACTCTGATTTAGGTGTGAATTGCTTACTCTGTTATTTGAAGATATCAGAGATAATGGTAGCTTGCAATGTAAATTTTCATATGCTTTTATGTCAAGAGAAAAGAAATGAGGTTTTGAGTTGAGGTAACAATATATTGGATTCTTTTTTTACTGAAGTGTCAGAAAGCAGTGGACTTTCACTTTAATGTAATATAAGTTTTCTTTAACAAGCTGTCCATAATATTAAGTCCTGAGTTTGAGGAACCACTATGTTAAGTGTCTAAAATATGCTCAATGATGGAATGAGTTTCCTGTGTGGAATAAATAATGTTTGATTAAATCCAGTTTTTGCTTACAGAATAAAATATTGTGTCTGACAAAATTAAATTTCCTCCACAGCCCACACATTAGCATATTGTGGATTTTCCAAGCTGCCTTTATACATGAAATAATAAAAGCTGAAATGAATGAAAGTAAATACAGGTTATTTCAGTGGCTATTCTCCAGTGCTTTCCAAAAGTTTTGATGGCAGATCAGCTCTTTGCGACTAAAAAAGTATTGATGACGCAGTGGGCTGTTATGGCATCCTTTCTCAGAAGAAACAATGACCACAGAGAATTAAAAGATGTCCAAAAGAAAACTTTTACTTTATTCCAATTTATCGTATTTATAAAGGCACCAAGGGATTGTGTTAGATTATTTTCCATCTGCCTTTGGCTCAGGTCGTAATCCCAGCGTCCTGGGATGGAGTCCTGCATGTGGCTCCCTGCAGGAAGCCTGCTTCTCCTTCTGCCTATGTCTCTGCCTTTCTGTGTCTCTCATGAATAAATAAATAAAATCTTAAAACAAACAAACACAAAGTGGCTATCCAATTTTGCATTTCCATCAACAAGGCATGTGAGTTCCAGTTGCTCCACATTCTCATCATTATTTGATACTTTCAAATTTTGCTACTAATGTCATTCTAGCCATTCAAGATGATATGTCTTGGTATCTTATTGTGATTTTAATTTTCACGACCCTAATGACATGATGAGCATCTTTTTTTTTTTTATGTGTTTATCTTTGTGTGTGTTTATTTGAAGCATCTGTTCAAATCTTTTGCCCAGTTCTTTTTAATATGTCTTCTTATTGAGATGTAATAGTTCCTTATATATTCTAGTTACCCATATTTTATCATTTATGTGTTTTGCAAACATTGCTCCCGGTTTGTGGTCTTTCTCTTCATTTTCCTAATAGTGTCTTTCTAAGACCAGAAGTTTTGGTCTTGATGAAGCTACTTCATCATTGTTTTCTTTCATGTGTCTTCCTTTGTTATACATATAAGAAATCTTTATCTAATCTAATGGGAAAAAATATTTTCTTTTTTTTTTTTTTTAAGATTTTATTTATTTATTCAGGGTAGAGACACAGGCAGAGGGAGAAGCAGGCTCCCTGCAAGGAGGCTGTTGTGGGACTTGATCCCAGGACCCCAGGATCACGACCTGAGCCAAAGGCAGACGCTAAACCACTGAGCCATCCAGGTGCCCAGGAGAAAAGATTTTCTATGCTTTCCTCTAGAAGTTTTAGTTTTAGGCTTTACCTTTAGGAATATAATCCATTTGAATTAATTTTCTGTCTATGGTTCAAGGTATGAATTATGGCTCATATGGCTACAAGGGCTCCAGCATCCTCTCCAGGGATTATCAAGGCCTCAACAAATCCAAGGGCCATGAAGAACCCAAAATATTTTTAAAAGACATAAAAATGTTCCCTGATATGTAAAATTTTCAAGTGGCCGCAAAGTGGCAGATTCAGATAGCTGCATAATTGATGCATGGGGAATTAGACATATTCCTTTAACATAGATCTTAATATCTCTTTTTCCTTAATTTTATTTTGATTCTTCTTTGCATTCTTTAGGCAGAAGTATTTCAGGCCAAAAATTCAGAACTGTATGTCAGTGAATTGAATCCACAGTCTGCATTGTTTTTTATATAATGCATCATGGTGGTGATAGGAACTCAAATTATAGTTCTGCCTATCGGATTTTTAGTCAAGATACCCCTGAAACACAAAATTGGTGTAGTATAAAACTTACTTCACCTAATTGCTTGGCTGCTTCATTAAAGTGATCGCAAACTCTTTTAAGGACAACATGGACTTCATTAATTTTTATAACATTTTGTATTTTTTTCTGATTTCAAAAGTAATTCATGTTAACCTTAGAATTTTAACAAATGCAGTATTTAAATTTCTATTACTCAGAAGTAATTTTTGTTTACTTTTTGGGTATACTTTTTATTTTCCTAAACTTATATACGAATATACTTTTTTCTCATTGTAGAAAATGATCCCAATTGTTTGTTTAATAAAAGGAAACACATCTACGTATGTGCATGTATGTAACTTACATTTGATAGTAATGCATTATATTTTTGTTTTTCTAATTTACAACCTTTAGTTGTAAACACACTTGTATATGAAAAATCCATTTAATATAAATTCAAGAAAAACCAAACGTCTTTAAGGTCGTTAGTCCTGAGACTCCAAATATGTGTTTATATCTTCTCAGCAAAAAATTGATTTATTTTTTTCAAACTAAATTTCTTTTTTTACATATATATATATATATATATATATATATATATATATATATATTTAATTGGAGTTCAATTTGCCAACTTCTAGGATAACACCGAGAGAGCTCATCCCATCAAGTGCCCCCCTCATTCCCCGTCACCCAGTCACTCCCACCCCCTGCCCACCTCCCTTTCCACCACCCCTTGTTCGTTTTCCAGAGTTAGGAGTCTTTCATGTTCCGTCTCCCTTTCTGATATTTCCCATTCATTTTTTCTCCTAAAAAATTGATTTAGAGAATGTTTTGATTGCTCTTTCAGCAGTTTCTAAACCACAATGTGGTTGCATTTCTAACTAAATCAAAAGCTTACATCACTTCAATAAAAACACTCAGTGTAAGATAGCCCTTATTCTTTGCCTTACAAAAAACTCTGGTGTCTTAAGTATGGTTTCATAATAGAGGAGCTGGCCTATAGCCTGTCTGAAAAGGAGACAGGAAATCCCATGGCTATGGTAATCTGCAATCTGTTAGTATACATGTTTCCAATTCATTTTGCCATCAGAAGGAGACTGATACTTCGTCTACAGTGATGCAGATAATGCCATTTACTCATGGAGATAAAACCCTGTGTGTGTGCCAGTGAAACATGACTGCACTGCACATCTCAGGAGATGGAAACTTTTGTTGTTTCTTGTTAATTATTTAGTCTTATAGTTATTTGTAAGTCATACTGTCAGGCTCAAATTATTTTATGTTTTTTTATTGAGATGAAAACACTGAACAAGGATCAACTATTACTTTAATTTGTAATAATAGCATCTTCACTTAATGTTTTCTTTCAAAAATATGATCAACACAAAGATTTCTTATGATAGAATATGCTCTTGTTTGTGTAATAAAAGCAAACTACATATGTATATGTACAGATATAAAATATATGTAGTATAAATCATTCTAAAACTGTAGTATGAGTATAAAATTCTAGGATGGGTGAATTTTAGCTTTTAGCCTATTAAGGAATTCATAGAACAGCTTTGAAACCAACAACTTTTAAAGTTATTTAAGGTGTCTTTTTCTCAATTATAGGCCTAACTGGAATTATCAAGTATTTGTTTGGTCTTCTGACATATTATAAAACAATACTCTGGTCACTGCTGAATTTCAATTTGCTAGACTTTCAAAGAAGTAGGTATTAACACTGCATGTGAGGAAAAAATACAGTTATGAGATGAGAAGAACCATCCAATTATGTACTTAATTTTAGTTAAGTTTACCAATGGGACTTTTTCATAATAATGTTGTTTAAACAACTGGTTATGGGATTATATAAAAGAGTTAGAGGTAAATATTCAGAAACCCAATGACAACTAGTAAAATCAAAGCATTTCAAGAGATTTCTTTAGTAAGAAACTTACTAAGAAGTAAGCTTCAGCTTTCTACCCAATATGTAACTCATATATAAATATTAATCTTTATCCAAAGTTGCCTTTTATTTTTTTCAAATATTTCATTTATTCATTTAACAGAGAGAGAGAGAGCACAAGCAGTGGGAGCAGGAGAGGGAGAAGCAGGCCCCCTGCTGAGCAGAGTCCAACGTGGGGCTTGATCCCAAGACTTTGGTATCATGACCTGAGTTGAAGGCAGATGCTTAACTGACTTAGCCACCCAGGTGCCCCCTAAAGTTGTCATTTAAAAAAAATAGTACTTTGACCATCACTGTGTGAAAAATCCCCCTTTCTATGAAAGGCAAAGTGGAGTTACTGGACACATGAGCTGCAACTACCTATGGCCAGATCATAAACGGTCCTGAATTAAAGCTAATGAAATAAAAGGACTGTTTATTCTGTCAAAGTTTTGATGGAGAAAAAGAGATATACCCAGCACTCTATTACACGTGCTTATAGTTAGGTGGAGCCATTCATGGATAAGGACATAAGATAATAGGCTTTCACTAGAAAACCAATGATTAGAGGCTTAATAAATGATCATGTGTCTAGATACATTTAGTAAATATTGTAGTATTCTCAATATGGCCTCCACACTAAGGACAGCAGAGGGTTGTGGCTCTTTATTATAGTATTGGTCATGATATTGAAAAATTCTAGAAAGAATGCAAATATGAAATGCTACAATCTTACTCCCTAAAACTGACTTTCTCACTTTATCTTTCATTTACAAGTCACAGAAACAAACATAAATAACCTACTTGTTGTTTGAAATGTAGGAAAAATATGAAATAAAAATATCATCCATCAATTAATAAAATTTAAAATTGTGGTATTGCACTATTTCAATTAATGTCATTTCTGGGGAAAACAATTATGGGGACTCAGAGATGTACAGGAAACAAAAAGAAAAAAAGTCTGTGCAATAAGTGCATATTTTGTACCTACTCTGTGCCAGTAAATTTTTTTAGATATGGGAGACATAAGTATGTATGAACAAGACTAGAAAGCTCAAAGACAGAAGACATTAAAGGAACAGAGAAAACAATGGGAAAGCGGACACATGAAATTAAATTATTCAGTGGAAAAAAAGGAAAGGAGATAAAGGAGATTAAAGACTATGAAAATCAAGGATGGAAAGGGAAATTATAACTAGTGCCTAATCATTTAGGTGATGCACTAGACAATTTCACAAGAGTTTTGTATGAATCACAACCACAATTTTCTTCTAATAATGTAAATTATAAAAGTTTTAATCAATAGTAAAATAAATTTCCCAAATCCCATAACCTATCAAATATAATATTTGATGTTAGTCTTTCCAAATAAATGGAGTATATGTATCTGTGTGGGTATGTTTAGAGTGAGTGAAAGATAGTGATAGTGTTGGAGGGTAAAATTATACTATAATTGACATTTTTCAAGTGAAATATAAATGTATTTTGGGGTGTTTCTTTTTTTTTTTTTTTAAAGATTTTTTTTTTATTTATTTATTCATGATAGTCACAGAGAGAGAGAGAGAGGCAGAGACACAGGCAGAGGGAGAAGCAGGCTCCATGCACCGGGAGCCCGATGTGGGATTCGATCCCGGGTCTCCAGGATCGCGCCCTGGGCCAAAGGCAGGCGCCAAACCGCTGCGCCACCCAGGGATCCCTATTTTGGGGTGTTTCAACAAGAAAAAGGAATAAGTCTACCTGGAAAACTGTTGTGCTTTGGATTTATTTTTATGAGCAGAAATATCAATTATTGTAAAATTAGGTAAATTCATATGAAGAAAATATTACTTTCTTCCTTAAAATAACAAAACTTATTTTTAAAATTGGGTCCAATTTTAGCTACATTTTTGTACTAGACAGTTTCTAGTTCCTATTCTAAATGATGAGAACATTAGTACCCTTCCCTATTTTCCAAATTCCACTCTCACTAGAATTTCATCTTTTATTATTATATTACTGATTTTACAATGTCAGAAACATTTAAATTTAGTTCTTTCACCTCTAATAATTCCTATAGCTCTTTTCTTTTTTATATGTAAAGAAATAAACACTTGCCACGAAGATTTTTAACATTGTTTCTTCATCTTGGTTTTTTTTTTAAGATTTTTATTTATTTATTCATGAGAGACACACACAGAGAGAGAGAGAGAGAGAGAGAGAGAGAGAGGCAGAGACATAGGCAGAGGGAGAAGCAGGCTCCATGCAGGAGCCCAACAAGAGACTTGATCCCAGGTCTCCAGGATCATGCCCTGGGCTGCAGGCGGCGCTAAACCTCTGCGCCACCGGGGCTGCTCTCATCTTGGGTTTTTAATTCTATTGATTACCAGACTAGTTTTTCAAGATGGATTTTGGATACCTTATATGTTGAAGTACTATATGTTTAAGAATATATTCTCTGCCATCTTGAAGAATATCCTGGGTAGGTATAAAATTATAAGAATACCATATCAGAACACTATGTATGATCTACTAACTTTTGATATTGAATGAGGCTACAAAGAAATTTTAGGGCAATTTTTCTTCTTCTGACTTTTAAAAAATCTGTTTTCTCCCATTATTTATTAAAGTTTATTCATTATATTAATATAAACTTTACTGTAAGTTCTAGTTTAGTGTCTATTTTCCTGTCATTCTTTGTCTTTTTTTTTATATCTAATTTTCCAGAGGACATTTTAGCACTTTTTCCCTCTCTTTCAACATTCTCTATTCAGGCCCAATTATATAATTGTTGGATCTTGTCTTTTGTTGTCTCTCTCATTTATCATCTTCTCTATGATAAATTGCTTTCATTTACTTTCTTATTTGTTTTTCATGATTTTCCTCAATATATTTATCTTTATTGTGGTGTGTGTTTGTGTGTGTGTGTGTGTGTGTGTGTGTGTGTGTGTGTATGGTAGTTGGAAGAGAAAGTAAGGGGGGTAGAGTGTATTTGGAATAGTACTTGCCTGGATTGCATAAGATATTTTCTTTTCTTACCCTAAGGACACATTTGTCCTCAGTTAGATTTGCTACCAAATAATTTGACAAATAATCTGCCAATGCTTTATTCTCTCTGTCTTCTGCTCTGCTTCACCACTACCATGTCTGCTGGCTGACAGGATGGATCAGAAACAATATAAATGACATATTGGCATGACTATTTCCTTAACTCCCCTTTCTTTGTCATTCTGCTAAATTAATCTGTGTCTCTTCAAGATCAATCTCTACGTATCTCAAGGTAGACATTATCACCTCAGTTCACCTCAAGTTTTTCTCAGATCAATGCAATCTGACTTTTCTCACCATTCCACTGAGGTGTTTTCATCAAACTATAATTCTAGATTCAAAATCTAGTGGGCAAACTTTAGTGTAGCTCTTATTTGACCTGGCATATCTTTAGATAGAAAAATGCAACAAAAGAAAACAAAAACATCTCAATTTCATATTTCTGATCTTAATTAATAGCACAAATATGCTCAGATCACTTAAAACTGAAACCTAAACTTTACTCTTGATTCTTAGCTTTCCTTAACTTCCCCACATTTAAAACCAATTCCTTAACTCTGTCAATTCTGTCTTCTAAGTATTTCCTGTTACTTCTTATCCATTAGGCAGACTATCTTTAAAGCAACAGCTAAATGCAAGTGTGTGCATGTCAAGCATGTGTGCCTGTGTGCCTGTATGGTGTTCATGCATGCACACACAAATATATACAATGAACAAAGTTCAAGGTTGATCAATGTGTCCAGAACTTTCCAATCAGGCAATTTAGAAAGAAATCTAGGAAGAAAAATAGTTAAAATTCAACATAAAGATGAGTCTTGAACTTTATAGGTGAGAATGGGTTATTTTCTTTTTATGTGTAGGGAGGGGATGGTGTACCAGAGTTCTTAAGTTCTCAAAGTCCATGAAGGTGTAAATTTAACCTGCTTCTCTAAATCCTAATGAAAGAAATCTTAGTTCCTCTATGTTTTTCACCTGGAAAGCTCCAACAGAATTTATTCTATTTCAGTCCTTGTCCAGATGGCTTCCAGAGTCCATAATTATAGCACGACTATGATCCTGTTGTGCTGATGTTTTAAAATCTTTCAACCCCATCCACATTCAGGATAAAATATAAACAAAATATAATAGCACATTGTTCATATCTTCCTTAATTTCACCTCTGTCTACTTTTCTACTTTATTTGCACACATACCTATGCACCTGCTAATCAAACTATTTACAGTTCTCCAGGTGGGCTGCTTATTCTCCTCTCCCTCTTTTATAAAGTTTCTTCTATCTGGAATGTTTTTGTACTATTTTGTACTCTTGGAAAACTCCAACTTCCCCAAGATTTAATGTTTTTAAATTTCTTGATTTCGAAATTCCTTACTTTTATTCATCCCATACATACAAATAAAAGCTTTATGAGTTCTTTGAAATCAGAGTTCAGTATTCCCTTTTCCATGGCCCCATTCTGTTTTATATATTCTGTTACGTAGTTACTGGTTTCTTATTGCTGCTGTAACAAATCACCACAAACTCAGCTGCTTTTAAACAATAAAAATGTATTATCTTACAGTTCTGGAGGTCACAAGTCTGAAGTTGATCTCACTGTGCCAAAATTAATGTTGGCAGGGCTCTCCACCTTCTGGAAGCTATAGAGGGAGAATCTGTTTCCTTATCTTTTCCAGCTTTTAGAGGCCCCCCTAGTTCTTGGATCTTGGTTTCTTCCTCCACCTTCACAGCCAAGCTGTGTCCCATTAGATTCTGACTCTGATGCCTGCTTCTGTCTTCAAACCTTTCCTCTTCTCACTATGACACTATTATCTCCCACTTATAAGGACATTTGTGATTATACTGGACTCATCCTAGTAATGCAGAAATACCTCTTAAAATCCTTAATTTAGTTACACCTGTAAAGTCTCCTTTGTCATGTAAAATGACATACACCAGTTTCAAGGCATTCTGTTATGAATATCTTTGGGGGCCATTATTAAGCCTACCACATATGGTATTAACTGAATTGCTATTAAATGTCTTTCTGCTCCAAACAACAGTAGAGAGTAGTCAAATAATTTCTTGTTATATTAATTAAACAAGAAAGCATTAGACTGATGTGGCTCTAATGCCATGGCAGCCTAGGTAAGCAAACCTAAATCTAAGCCTGTTAACACCTCAAAAGTAACAAAATCAGAAAGATAAGAACAACCAATCACCAGTCAGCCAGGTTTAAGTTATAGTCAATCAAGTAATTTCCCTTTATCAATTCCACACTTTCTCTATAAAAAAGTCTTCCCCTAGGCTTCTATTAGCAAATGCTTCTAACCACTTCTGGATTGTCACTTCCTGATTCTAACTGATTTTTGCTCAAATAAACTGTCAAAAATTTAATATCCCTCAGTTTACCTGTTACCATCTCTGAGAGCCATATTCATCACAATTCTGTGAGGTACTCCTAAAAATTGCAGATTCATGAGTCAAATCTCAGATAAGCTAAATAAAATCTCTGGACTTGAGGCCCAGAAATCTTCATTTTAAAAGATTCTGCAATAATTATTAAACAAACTAAGTTTTAAAAACCACTACTAGGAGCTAGAGGCTGTGTACTGTTTTTCATCATTTTATCTTGAGCTTCTAGCACAGTATCTGATGCAAACCAGACCCAATGCATGTATGATTAAATGATTGAATAAACAAATGTGTTAGGTAAACTTTAAAATTATCTTTAACCACAAGATTGATTCTTTGATTATAAGGTGAAAGAGAGGAAAAATCAAAAATTTTTAAGACTTTAGAGACTTTCTAAATTAACTCTTAGCTAAAATTTACTCATATATATATTTCATGTAAAAGGAATCTTCAGGATGGTCTAATTTGACAATGGAGGTGGTGAAGCAAGACTCTGAATTAAATAGAGCCATCTCCCACCATTGTCACCCTCTTGGCTGGGATTTTTAGAACAGAGTCACAGAACAACTTCAAACTGATGCATTCACTTTTAAACACTTTGGCAATAAATAATTTTATGATGAAGCTAGAGATATGATTTTAAAAGTACAAAGTAATGGATAACCATAGGGGTTTCTATTAGAGTTAAAACAAAGTTTGAAGCCTGGATTCCAGCTCCCCATGACAGCTATAGAGGTGTGCTGCTCAGTTCTCCTTTCATAATAGAACTTGCTGTTCATTGTGGACATCGTTGCTGTAAACACTGGGATACACAGGCCCCTTCAAATAAATATGTTTGTATCCTTTGAATAAATACCTAGTAATGCAATTGCTGGGTCATGAGGTATGGAAAGAACCCAGATGTCCATTGATAGATGAATGGATAAAGAAGATGTGATATATAAATACAATGGAATATTACTCAGCCATCAAAAATATCTTGTCATTTGCAAAGACATGGATGGAACTAGAGGGTATTTATGCTAAGTGAAATAAGTCAGAAGAAGACAAGCACCATATGATTTCACTCATTTGTGGAATTTAAGAAACAAAACAGATGGACATATGGGAAGGGAAGGAAAAATAAGTTAAAAACAGAGGGAGACAAACCATAAGAGATTCTTAACTGTAGGAAACAAACTGAGGGTTGCTGGAGGAGAGGTATGGGGGATGGGGTAACTCAGTGATGGGCAAGAAGGAGGGCACTTGATGTAATGAGCACTGGGTGTTATATGCAACTGATGAATCCCTAAATTCTAACCCTGAAACTAATAATACAGTATATGTTAACCAAATTGAATTTAAATTTAAAAATTACAAAAAAAATAAAAAAGAACTTGCTGTTCAGTTGCAAAGAGACAAGTTTTTGACATCTTCCAAGAACAGTGCATTCAATGTCAACCACAGCATTAAAAGGCAATGCCATCATCTTGCTAGGAAGTTTCCAGTCAATGAGTATGCAAGAATGGCAGAGCTAGTAAGGCTTGGCCTTTTCCAACCCACTTGGAACTCCTCTAATAAGCAGGGGAGTGCTCCATTGGTTTGGGTGAGTCTTTATTGGATTGGAATTACAGTCTGAGGTTTATGCCCAATTTTTCTTTCTCTCCTCCTTCCTTCCACAGTCAGATATTCATAATCTAAAGAGTTTCCTGCTCAATTCTACTTCCTCCCACTTATCTTTCACAGGCATTATCCATATCCCTCCCCTTAAAAAAACAACAATAAAAAACCCCTCTTTTTACACCTAACATTTTTTCAACGTGTCCTTCTTGAAGGACTCAAACTGACACACACCCCTACCTGAAACACCTCATTCTACCATCCACTGTAGCTAACCAAACCTTACCTACATTCTAAATTTTGCTCATTGCTGGGTCTGCTTCGTATGTGTGTGTGTCATGCACAGTTGCAGAGGACTCTATGCTCAGAAGGGCCCCTGCATGGTTTAATGCTTTTCTGTTGTCGTCTTGAAATTCTTAATGATTTTTAAACATTTTCCACATTTTCATTTTGGATTTGGCTCCCAAGCTATGTAGCCCATCCTGCATCACTCTCTGCATTAAAGTTTTAAAAAGATTATAGTGTTTATTATTTCCTCATGAATACCTCAGTTCTTTGAATAATTTTTTCATGTTACTTTCTGAAGTTGGTGCCTCTTTTATACTAAAGTTATATCCTTCTGTTCATTTATATTTTAATTTCAGTGGGAGAGTGTTTGCATGTCTTATTCTCTACCTACAGCATAACCTCTGAGATCATCTTTGAACCTATTTTGTTATTGCATATAGAATTGACAACTGAACATGCAGAAATGTCTGTGAAATGTTTTGTGAATAAATAACACAAAACCCCCTTTATGTGAAAGAGTTACAGGGGCAAGCTTAGATGTGCTAATAAATTTAATGCTTTGTTACTCTTCTCTTCCCTTTACTTCATGAAGTAATGGGGAAAAATTAAGTTTTCCAACTAAAACTCAGTTTCTTCCCAAACATTCTCATTTCCATTTAAAACAGCTTACTTGAGATAAATTCTCAGTCCTTAAAAAATTCATTCAATCTTTCTTCATATCTCCTTCTGGAGGTTTTACTTTGTCCAGATGGAGGTAAGAGAAAAGCCCTGCTGAATGTAAACGACAGACTAACACACATTCCTAAGGTATAGGTCCCATTCTAATTACTTTACATTTATGATCTTCTTTATTCTTTATAAAATTTCTGTGAAAGTGTTACTATTGCTTCTCTCCCAAGAGAATGACCATAGCAAATAGAGTTGGGGGACTACAGCCCAAATTAATTTCCCAAGACCAGGGTCTTAACCAGTATAGTTGTATCTCAGACATAAAGGCTTACCTAATATTCATTTAACAAAAGGTACAGCTTTCTCCATTGATGTGTCTCTTTCCAAACACAAATGGAAGAAACATCTTTAAGCTGCCCATTGGAGTCTACATGTGTGAGAACATAAGACAAACCTCAAATGGAAAATTTAAAAGAAAGGCATTAATTAATTGGGACTAGAGATATTTCCTACTTTCAGACCATCAAAAGCACTACATTTTCCCCTTGTGCTTCAAATTACCTGGGAGACTTATCTACTGAAGACAGACCTAATCTGAACAAATGACTATAGCCCTGAGAGCTTCCAGAGCTGATAGGCAAAGATGGCTAGAATTCAAAGTAGTCAATGCAGAATGTGCTGCAGAAAGCCTTTCACAGTACAAATTAACCCATTTTATTATGTCCGTGATAATCAAAGTTACCATGTTTTGCCTTGTATAACATTTCTCATGTTTTCCATAAACTATGGTTTAGCATCCTTTTGGAGGATATTAAAAGTAGAAGTCATTCCTAGTGCTAACAAACATTTTGGTTGAGTGGTATAACTGTTCTATTGGGTCTTGCAACTTGGCAGCTAGTCTCTTCAATTATACTTTTTAAGTAGGACAAGACTCTGAAAGAAAGCAAACCCTTCATCCTGAGTCCGGCAATGGGATTGGATATGCTGTAGTATCTCCCCGAGCCACATTTCCTTAAGCAAAAGTGTGTTTTTGCAGATGGTTCCTTCTGGTCACTTATTGCTACCACCAAACAATTACATTCTCTTTTTTTGGTTCCTACAGGCCAGCTATCTAAATTAAGTTAGAAGGTGCACATTATTTTGTAAGGAGAACAGACTTGATTTAAATAGGACTATGATAAACTACTCATTCCTTCTTAAAAACATGCTGTGGTTGGCATAGACTCAGTTTGAAACCTCAGCAAGGGTTGTTTGAAGTGTCATGATTTTTAGTTTTATTGTTATATAAAGAACCCCCCAAATTGAACTGTTTCTTTTTTTATACAACAGGGGGGAAAAATAGTGGCTCACCTTTTCTTGTATATACATCTTCTTTTTAATACACTAAAGTAACATTTTTCTATTTTATAGGTGTAGGTTGCTTTACCTCTGCCTTCCCACCCACTGGGAGCTAAAATCAAAAAATACTTTCTATATGCAGCTTAACCCTATTCAGTCTGTAGGGCATGGAATGACTATTTTATAGGCTAAAATTTGTCAGATATTAGTGATGATGTCACCACAGTTCAACCTGTGAATATTCAAGGTACTCTGAACATACAGTCTGCAACTAAGTAAACTCCTGAATTAGTCTAGGTGTCAAAGATCTAACAACTGATGTTTCTGGGATGAAGTGTGTGCAAATGTATACGTGACAAGTCAGTCTTTACTGATCTGGGTGTCATGTTCCCTGGTGGTTTTGGATTTCAATTTTCCCAAATTCATCATTTGTGCCTTTTAGTTCCTTTCTTGACTGTATCTCTTATATTATAAATTTGCTTAATAGCAGATCTCAAGCCTTTGCTAGTGATTTAGAGGTGCCCCAGAACATTTTTGTCAAAATTGAAGCATTTTCACAAAGTGGATGACCATTTTTTTTTACAGCAATTCTTTGAGTTACAAATTGGATCCAAAATGTAGCTTGATATTTTTCACTAATTTGTAAAGTTCTGTTAGCAATCAAATAAGAAGCAACAATCAGGTTGAAACAGGGACTGTATTCAATGCATTTCAAAGAATCAGTTGATTCTATTTTTCTACTATGTCACATTTTCTTTTCAGGAATGCAGCCATTATCCTAACATATTCTTTGAATTACAAGTCCCTGAGCGAGAAATCTACCATCTAAATCAGATAACTTTCATAGAATTATCAAAACTTCTTAACAATGAAGGAGAAAAGGCAGATGAGTCTTTTTTTTTTAAGATTTTATTTATTCATAAGAGATACAGAGAGAGAGAGAGAGAAACACAGAGACACAGGCAGAGGGAGGAGCAGGCTCCATGCAGGGAGCCTGATGTGGGACTCGATCCCAGGTCTCCAGGATCAGGCCCTGGGCTGAAGGTGGCACTAACCGCTGAACCACCCCGGCTGCCCTCAGATGAGTCTTATATTCAACTTGTCCCTGTTATAACCTCCACAGTCAACTTTAGAATCTAAAAAGAAAAGCATGTTAAGATTCTGGGAAAAAAATAAAAAAAAACATAACTTTTCTTGTGCCAACTTTAAATGTTTTGATCATTTATATATATTCTATTTCTTTTATTCTTTGCTTCATCTAACTTTTTTTTAACTTCTCATTCTTACTGTATTCCTCCTACCTCTCCTTCTTGCTGAATGTGTTCTGTCTTCTTTCTTTTAGTTTTAATGGTAATCATCAAACCAAGTGTCATAAATGTTGAGAAAAACTGAGAAACCAGTTCCATCTTAGTTAGCAGCATGCTGACAATTAGTGGAATATTTTTTTTTTAAATCTTTCCCTTTTTGAATTTTGTTTTGTGTTATTATTGCTTATGATATAAAATGAGAAACATCCAACTCCCCTAAAAAGTATTTTAAGAAAACAAGTGTTAACTCAATTTAAGTGGGCAAAATTTTATTCCAGTTTATTCTTGAAAAGTTTTCTCAAAGTTAAGTTTAACACCATAATTTTCTTCTGATTCTGTCCCAGATATGATAGAGTAGGTAGCTGGCCAGATATGAGCATGACAAAAAGGGCTTTGGACCCATAAAAGGACAGAGGTCAAGGTCCAGGGACAGATACAGGGGATACACATGATTCTTCATTGTGACCACTGCTCTACAGTAACGTAAAGCTTCATTATAATACATTTACATTGTGATTTTAACCTCCAACTCCTCACGGAGAATGCCTGCCATGACAATTCTGATAAGAACCATATAGAACCCAACCCTCCCCCTCCCAAAATGTAGGAAGAGTCCCATAGACAATTGGCTGCAACATTAGTCAGAAACTGTCCTAGCTATACCTATAACCTGCCCAAGCATAAAAAGAAAAGACAACCCTGATCCCTGTGCAGCTGCCACCTTTGGGCCTGCCTGTTCTCTCCCATCTCCAAAAGTGTTAAACTGCTAATTAATCCTTGCTTAAGAGTTTGTGTCTGAATTCTTTCTTAGCCAAACTCAAGCACCAAGACTAGGGAATGGAACACTCTATTGACAGAGCACTAGTAGTTTATGTAAAAAAGCAGGGATCTGAGTGCAAATCCTGAGTCTTTCTCTTCCTAGTTGATTAATTTTGACAAGTGATCTTCTCTAGATGGAGAGAAGTATTCCTGAGTGGTAACATTCTTATAAGTATTAAATGAGATGACACAAATGCATTCCACAAAATTTAGATGATAAGTAATGTTCATTTCCCAACCCTTAGGCAATCCAGTTATTTGTATTATATTGTTACTGATATGGTAATAACAATTAAAGAGGAAATGAGGGCTATTTATTTATTTATTTGCTGATTATCTGAGTTGTAAAACTTATTTCATGATTGCAGATGCAAATTCCATTATTTGGATATTGCTTTGAAACTCACAAAATCATTTTACATATCATCTCTTTCATTTTATTTAAATAGAATTGTGAAGTTCAGAGGGTAAATATCATAAGTTGTATAGTTCAGAGGGTAAATATAATAAATATCAAAAGGGAGAAAGTGAGTCAGAGTTGTTACATGTTACAGCTAGTGATTGACAAACTGAATCCAAAAGCCAGGTCTTTTGACTTCTTTTCAAATCATGTTCGAATATACAGTATATAATTAAAAATCAGAAACAATTTTATCCTAACACATGGGGTACTGTTTCATGATTGTCAAGGTAGCATAACTAAAAGCATGGACTAAAGATCCAGATAGTGAATGTGCAAGTT
>NW_023330097.1:0-25174 GCF_011100685.1 Canis lupus familiaris | reverse complement strand
TTCTTCTTTCTTTCGTTCTTTCTTTTTTTTTCTAATAAAAATTTATTTTTTATTGCTGTTCAATATGCCAACATACAGAATAACACCCAGTGCTCATCCCATCAAGTGCCCCCCTCAGTGCCCACAACCAGTCACCCCCACTCCCCGCCCTCCTCTCCGTCCACCACCCCTAGTTCGTTTCCCAGAGTTAAGAGTCTTCCATGTTCTGCCTCCCTTTCTGATATTTCCTACCCATTTCTTCTCCCTTCCCCTCTATTCCCTTTCACATCTTCTATCCATTCATCTTCGATGGACACCGAGGCTCCTTCCACAGTTTGGCTATTGTGGACATTGCTGCTAGAAACATCAGGGTGCAGGTGTCCCGTCGTTTCACTGCATCTGTATCTTTGGGGTAAATCCCCAGCAGTGCAATTGCTGGGTCATAGGGCAGGTCTATTTTTAACTCTTTGAGGAACCTCCACACAGTTCTCCAGAGTGGCCTGCACCAGTTCACATTCCGACCAAGCGTGCAAGAGGGTTCCCTTTTCTCTGCATCCTCTCCAACATTGTGGTTTCCAGCCTTGTTAATTTTCCCCATTCTCACTGGTGTGAGGTGGTATCTCATTGTGGTTCTGATTTGTATTTCCCTGATGGCCAGTGATGCAGGGCATTTGCTCATGTGCTTGTTGGCCATGTCTATGTCTTCCTCTGTGAGATTTCTGTTCATGTCTTTTGCCCATTTCATGATTGGATTGTTTGTTTCTTTGGTGTTGAGCTTAATAAGTTCTTTATAAATCTTGGAAATTAGCCCTTCATCTGATACGTCATTTGCAAATATCTTCTCCCATTCTGTAGGTTGTCTTTTAGTTTTGTTGACTGTATCCTTTGCTGTGCAAAAGCTTCTTATCTTGATGAAGCCCCAGTAGTTCATTTTTGCTTTCGTTTCTTTTGCCTTCATGGATGTATCTTGCAAGAAGTTACTGTTGCCGAATTCAAAAAGGGTGTTGCCTGTGTTCTCCTCTAGGATTTTGATGGAATCTTGTCTCACATCTAGATGTTTCATCCATTTTGAGTTTATCTTTGTGTCTGGTGCAAGAGAGTGGTCTAGTTTCATTCTTCTGCATGTGGATGTCCAATTTTCCCAGCACCATTTATTGAAGAGACTGTCTTTCTTCCAGTGGATAGTCTTTCCTCCTTTGTCGAATATTAGTTGACCATAAAGTTGAGTGTCCACTTCTGGGTTCTCTATTCTGTTCCCCTGATCTATGTGTCTGTTTTTGTGCCAGTACCACACTGTCTTGATGACCACAGCTTTGTAGTACAACCTGAAATCTGGCATTGTGATGCCCCCAGCTATGGTTTTTTTATTTTTTTTTATTTTTTTTAAACAAGCTTTTTTTAAATTTTTATTTATTTATGATAGTCAGAGAGAGAGAGAGAGAGAGAGAGAGGGAGGCAGAGAGAGAAGCAGGCTCCATGCACCGGGAGCCTGACGTGGGATTCAGTCCCGGGTCTCCAGGATCGTGCTCTGGGCCAAAGGCAGGCGCCAAACCGCTGCGCCACCCAGGGATCCCTGGTTTTCTTTTTTAAAATTCCCCTGGCTATTCGGGGTCTTTTCTGATTCCACACCAATTTTAAAATAATTTGTTCCAACTCTCTGAAGAAAGTCCATGGTATTTTCATAGGGATTGTATTAAACGTGTAAATTGCCCTGGGTAACATTTTCATAATATTAATTCTGCCAATCCATGAGCATGGAATATTTTTCCATCTCTTTGTGTCTTCCTCAATTTCTTTCAGAAGTGTTCTATAGTTTTTAGGGTATAGATCCTTTACCTCTTTGGTTAGGTTTATTCCTAGGTATCTTATGCTTTTGGGTACAATTGTAAATGGGATTGACTCCTTAATTTCTCTTTCTTCAGTCTCATTGTTAGTGTATAGAAATGCCACTGACTTCCGGGCATTGATTTTGTATCCTGCCACGCTGCCAAATTGCTGTATGAATTCTAGCAATCTTGGGGTGGAGGCTTTTGGGTTTTCTATGTAGAGTATCATGTCATCGGCAAAGAGGGAGAGTTTGACTTCTTTGCCAATTTGAATGCCTTTAATGTCTTTTGTTGTCTGATTGCTGAGGCTAGGACTTCCAGGACTATGTTGAATAGCAGTGGTGAGAGTGGACATCCCTGTCTTGTTCCTGATCTTTGGGGAAAGGCTGCCAGTGCTTCTCCATTGAGAATGGTATTTGCTGTGGGCTTTTCATAGATGGCTTTAAGATGTTAGGAATGTTCCCTCTATCCCTACACTCTGAAGTGTTTTGATCAGGAATGGACGCTGTATTTTGTCAAATGCTTTCTCTGCATCTAATGAGAGAATCACATGGTTCTTGTTTTTTCTCTTGCTGATATGATGAATCACATTGATTGTTTTACGAGTGTTGAACCAGCCTTGCATCCCGGGGATAAATCCTACTTGGTTATGGTGAATAATCTTAACGTACTGTTGGATCCTATTGGCTAGTATCTTGTTGAGAATTTTGCATCCATGTTCATCAGAGATATTGGTCTATGATTCTCCTTTTTGGTGGGGTCTTTGTCTGGTTTTGGAATTAAGGTGATGCCAGCCTCATAGAACGACTTTGGAAGTACTCCATCTCTTTCTATCTTTCCAAACAGCTTTAGTAGAATAGGTATGGGTTTTTCTTTAAACGTTTGATAGAATTCCCCTGGGAAGCCATCTGGCCCCAGACTTTTGTGTCTTGGGAGGGTTTTGATGACTGCTTCAATTTCCTCCCTGGTTATTGGCCGTTCAGGTTTTCTATTTCTTCCTGTTCCAGTTTTGGTAGTTTGTGGTTTTCCAGAAATGCATCCATTTATTCTAGATTGCCTAATTTATTGGCATATAGCTGCTCATAATATGTTTTTAAAATCGTTTGTATTTCCTTGGTGTTGGTTGATCTCTCCTTTCTCATTCATGATTTTATTAATTTGAGTCTTCTCTCTCTTCTTTTAATAAGGTTGGCTAATGGTTTATCTATCTTATTAATTCTTTCAAAGGACCAACTCCTGGTTTTGTTGATCTGTTCCACAGTTCTTCTGGTCTCGATTTCGTTGAGTTCTGCTCGAATCTTTATTAACTCTCTTCTTCTGCTGGGTGTAGGATCTATTTGTGTTTTTTTTTTTTTTTTCTCTAGCTCCTTTAGGTGTAAGGTTAGCTTTTGTATTTGAGTTCTTTCCAGTTTTTGGATGGCTGCTAGTATTGCGATGTATTTCCCCCTCAGGACTGCTTTTGCTGTATCCCAAAGGTCTTAAACGGTAGTATCTTCATTCTCATTAGAATTTTTAATTTCTCCTTAATTTCCTGGTTGACCCTTTCATCTTTTAGCAGGATGGTCCTTAACCTCCACGTGTTTGAAGTCCTTCCAAACTTCTTGTGATTTAGTTCTAGTTTCAAGGCATTATGATCTGAGAATACACAAGGGACGATCCCAATCTTTTGAAATCGGTTCAGACCTGAATTGTGATGCGGTATGTGGTCTATTCTGGAGAAAGTTCCATGTGAACTTGAGAAGAATGTGTATTCATTTGCGTTTGGATGTAAAGTTCTGTAGATATCTGTGAAATCCATCTGGTCCAGTGTATCATTTAAAGCTCTCGTTTCTTTAGAAATGTTGTGCTTAGAAGACCTATCAGTATAGAAAGAGCTAGATTGAAGTCACCAAGTATAAGTGTATTATTATCTAAGTATGTCTTAACTTTGGTTATTAAGTGATTGATATATTTGGCAGCTCCCACATTCGGGGCATAATATTGAGGATTGTTAAGTCCTCTTGTTGGATAGATCCTTTAAGTATGATATAGTGTCCCTCTTCATCTCTCACTACAGTCTTCAGGGTAAATTTTAGTTTATCTGATATAAGGATGGCTGCTCCTGCTTTCTTTTGGGGACCATTTGAATGGTAAATGGTTCTCCAAACTTTAATTTTCAGGCTGTAGGTGTCCTTCTGTCTAAAATGAGTCTCTTGTAGACAGCAAATAGACAGGTCCTGCTTTTTTATCCAGTCTGACAGCCTGCACCTTTTGATGGGGTCATTAAGCCCGTTCACGTTCAGAGTTACTATTGAAAGATATGAGTTTAGTGTCATCATGATACCTATTCAGTCCCTGTTTTGTGGATTGTTCCAGTGGATTTCTTCTTAAAGGGGAATTTTGAGAGTCCCCCTTAAAATTTCTTGCAGAGCTGGTTTGGAGGTCACATATTCTTTCAGTTCCTGCCTGTCTTGGAAGCTCTTTATCTCTCCTTCCATTCTGAATGAGAGCCTTGCTGGATAAAGTATTCTTGGCTGCATGTTTTTCTCATTTAGGACCCTGAATATATCCTCCAGCCCTTTCTGGCCTGCCAGGTCTCTGTGGAGAGGTCTGCTGTTAATCTGATATTGATCCCCAATAAATTAGGGATTTCTTGTCTCTTGCTGTTTTAAGGACCTTCTCTTTATCTTTGGAATTTGCAATTTTCACTCTCAAGTGTCGAGGTGCTGAAGGGTTTTTATTGAATTTAAGGGGGGATCTCTCTATTTCCTGGATCTGAATGCCTGTTTTTCTGCCCAGATTAGGAATACATATTCTGGCCCTCTGGCCCTTTCAGCGCCCTCGGAAACCCCAATTAAACGTAGATTTTTCTTCCTCACACTGTCACTTATTTCCCTTAATGTATCCTCATGATCTTTTAATTGTTTGTTCTTTTTTCCTCAGTTTCTCTCTTTGCCATCAACTTGTCTTCTATGTCACTCACTCATTCTTCCACCTCGTTAACCCTCGTCGTTAGGACCTCTAGTTTGGATTGCATCTCATTCAATTGATTTTTAAGTTCTGCCTGATTAGATCTAAATTCTGCAGTCATGAAGTCTCTTGAGTCCTTTGCTTTTTTCTAGAGTGACCAGTAGCTGTATAATAGTGCTTCTGAATTGGCTTTCTGACATTGAATTGTAATCCAGATTTTGTAACTCGTGGGAGAGTGGACTAGTTGTGATTCTTTCTTTGGAGGTGAGGTTTTCCTTCTAATCATTTTGCTCAGTGCAGAGTGGCCAAAAACAAGTTGTATTGGGAAAAGGAGAAAAAGAGGGAAGAGAAAGAAGAAAAGAAAAAGAAAAAAAGAAGATAGAAAAAGAAAAAAAAAGAAAAAAAAGAGAAGAAAGAAAAAAGAAAAAAGGGGGGGCAAACAGAAATCAAAAAACAAAAAACAAGGGGGAGTATCCTCTGATTCTGTATACTGTAAATCCCTCGACTTCCCCTGGAACTTTCCAGTGCTGCTTGGTTAATAATTTGTTTTTCCCCTGTCGGTCTAGCTGGTCCTCTGGGGGAGGGCCCTGCTGTGCTGATTTTCAGGTGTTAGCACTTGGGGGAGCTGCTCAGCCCCCTGCCTGGTGCAGGGCTCAGTGGGTTGTTTACCCCGCGAGGCCCCAGGAGGAACAACCGCAGTGGCGGCGGCCAGCTCTGGAGCCCTGGAGTCAGCTCCTGCAGTAGCCCCAGAGCTCTCCGTCTGCAGGGCCTGGAGGCTCCGGGCCGGGCCGCTGATCTGCTCAGCTCGGGGCAGGAGCGTCCTCGCTGTCCTGGGCCCTCCCGGCCTCTGCCTGTCCCGGGGGAGGCCAGATCCTGGGCTGTGTCCCCGGCGCCCTGGGCTCCCGGCCTGTGCTGGTGGGTTCGCGCTCCCGCCCGCAGCCCCTCCCCGCGAGCCGCCGCCCGAGCCCCTCCGAGCTGCTCCGGGTCAATGCGTGCGTGCGCTGCAGCCCTTTAGGGAGCTCGGCGCGCTCCCCAGGGCGCGGTTGTTAGTGTCCCAGGGGGCCTGAGGGCACCCCCGCCCTCCTGGGGTCCTGCTCAACTGTGGTGCCTTTCCCCGGGAAGGTCGGTGCAGCTCCTGCTCTCCGGGACGGGGCTCTCCTGTCCTGGGGACACTCGCCCCGGCCTCAGCCTGGCTCCTCGCGGGGCCCCTCCCCCTTGGAGGCCTTTTGTTTCTTTATTTCTTTTTTCCCGTCTTCCTACCCTGGTAGAAGCGCAAACTCTTCTCACTGTAGCATTCCAGGTGTTCTCTCTTTAATTCTCAGGCCGAATTCATAGATTTTCAGGATGATTTGAAGATTATCTAGGTAATTTGGTGGGGACAGGTGACTTGGGGACCCTACTCTTCTGCCATCTTGCCTTTCTCCTCTCTTAATATTAGAGATATTTGGATGGCTGCATTGAACTCATATCATCCTGCAAATAAATATCCTTTTTAAATTTATTTTTATTTTTTAGAGATTTATTTGTTTTAGAGAGTTCAAATGAGAGAGAAAGAGAGAATCTCAGGCAGACTCCCTGCTGAACCCAGAGCCCAATACGGGGCTCCATCTTACCGCCTTGAAATCATAACCTGAGCTGAAACTTAACCCATTGGGCCACCCAGGCACCCCTAAATAGCTTTTTAATATGCAAACACAAGCACTAGATTTAAGCAAAAACCTTCACTCCATAAAGAAAATGTGCTATCCTCCCTTACTTATATTTCTGTGACTACTGAATGAATATACCAACAACTGGAGAAGATAACAGAGCTTTCTTTTCTGCTCTACTAAAGTTCACCATGTATTTTTTTATACTAAGCCTTGTGTAGACTTTAACTTTTGTTCAATATGTTTTAGTATCTCAAAATCTCCAGAAAAGTTGAAATTCGATGCATTTTCTTTTAAAAGGATAAAAGGTTTTAAAATCCACTTTTATGGTTCTCCTTGGTGACTGAAGATATTAAACTAAATTAATGATAAATTGAAAGGACAACTAAACCAAGCAGATGTAGGTGAAGAAATTTTTCCATTAGAGTAACATTACTGAAAATGCAGATTATAGTAAGAGATGTATTTGGCTAAATTTTAGGGAGCCACTTTATGAAGTAAACTCAAAAAAAGCATTTCATTAAAAAAAGGCATTTCAAAGCACTTTTCCTAGTGCTGATATTTAAGAAAGACAGAGAAGGGAAAATATTAAGGCCTGGGATTAATGAGATTTATAATCTAGTAGGAGAAGGAAAATAAACCCACATGGATATGTGTGTGAAAAGGACAACCATACAGTATATTACTGAAATAAATTAAAACCCTAACATCAGGAAGAGTGCTCACTTTGGCAGCACAGATGCTAAAGTCAGGAAGAAAGTTTTTTCTTTCTGTCTCAGCCACCTCTACTCTCCACTTACAGATACAGCTTACCTGACAAACATCCTAAAGCTTAATTGGTACCATTTCCTTCCTGGCATCTTGAGCAGCAAAATATATTCTCCACTATCCTAGCAACTTCTAGTCAAGATTCTCATCTAATATGATTCTTATATAAATATTCAGTGCCCTTAGAATTTAAAATAATGGCTGTGATTTGGCAGATCAGTAGTGTTATTTTCTAGACATATTTTGCCCACAGTATTTTTTCCACACAGTCCTCCATGCCATCAGATATGATGCCAACCTCAGAAGCAAAAGTTACTTTCACTTCATTCCGGACATAACTTCTCATCTTTTCTAAGTAGCATCCTTTAGTTTTGTGAATATCTTTATTCCATTTTAGAGACCCATCTTCTTCCCATTATGGTTGATAGTATTCATAATTAATTGAAGGTGAATGTATGTTACAAACAGAAATTTCTTTTTTTTATGATAGTCACACAGAGAGAAAGAGAGGCACAGGCAGAGGGAGAAGCAGGCTCCATGCACCGGGAGCCCGACGTGGGACTCGATCCCCAGTCTCCAGGATCGCAACCTGGGCCAAAGGCAGGCGCCAAACCGCTGCGCCACCCAGGGATCTCCACAAACAGAAAATTCTTTAGAACTCTGGAGAGGCAATCATTCATCATATAGGTAAAAATAATGGCATTGCTTCTGCCTTCCTGGAGCTTATGGGCTGGGAAAGACATAGAAGGTCTTTACTTCTCAGAGATACTGTTTCTCTTTAGTTCATGTCAATAAATCTCCCTGAATCATTTCAATGAATTTTCCTCTTTCTTTTCTCAATTCTGTCCACAGATACCAGATTAATTTTTAATGCCCCTCTCTTATCTTATGACTCATTTGCATAAGAACCTAAATGATTCCTGTATGCCCCCCAAATCCCCCCACCCCTGCCAGTATTAAACTCCTTAGTGTAGTATATAGGCTGTCTGCAATTTAATTCAACTGATCCTTCCAATCCTCTATCATAATGTAAGAACTTACATTTAACACTGCATTAGGGACATGTACTTTGATGACTTTTTGCATGTATTTTCTGATTTGTAGCTGACAATAATTATATGAGATATGTAGTATGTATGCTGATTTTTTTCAGATGAAGAAACTAAAATATAAAAAGTTTGCACCATCACCTATTTCCACACAGATAATGAATGCTGGCTCTGGGATTAAACTTAGTGTTATTTGATCTCACTTGTTCACTACAGTAAGTTAAATAATGGCCCCCAAAGATATCAGGTCCTAAACCCTGGAACCTGTAAAACCTGATATCTTATTTAGCAAAGCCTATGCAGACACATCTGCATAATTAAAGTAACAATCTGGAGGTGGAGCAATTACCTGAATTAAATGGATGAACTCTTAATGCAATCACAAGTGTCACTACAAAAGTGAGGCAGATAGAGACTTGACACAGACACTAGAGGAGGCAGCAATGTGACCATGGAGGCAGAAGATGGGAGTGATGTGACTACAAACCAAGAAATGGCAGCAGCTACCAGAGCCTTCAGAGGGGAGTACCCTCTCAATACCTTGCTTTTGGCTCAGTGATATTTATTTCAGACTTTTGGCCTCTGGAACTTGGAAAAATTGTTTTCTATTGTTTAAAGCCTCCAAGTTTGTGATCATTTGTTACAGCAGCCACGGGAAATTAATGCAAGAACAGAAACTCTGTTCTACACTGCCACCTATAGGCAAATTCTCTGGTTCCCAAATCAGAATCCTCTCAGTAGGAATTAGATGGCCACAGATCTGGATACAGGGACATTACTTCCAAGTCTGCAGTAATAAATACTTGGGTAGAAAAGTCAGATAACCCAAACCTGAAGGAAATGAGGTACCCAGAGTCCAGGGATACTCTTCAAAAAAAAAAAAGGCATCAAATTAGAATTAGAGAAGCATCGCAGAAGACATAGGCCAAGAGCAACCCTAAATAATGATGTTAGCTTCCTTTACTTGTTATACTGAAAGAAAAGTTGATTCTTGAACTTGTCAGTCCTAATCCTGCAAGATAGAGAGAGCTACTTGTTTCTTTTTTTTTAATTTTTTATTAATTTATGATAGTCACAGAGAGAGAGCGAGAGAGAGAGGCAGAGAGAGAAGCAGGCTCCATGCACCGGGAGCCCGACGTGGGATTCGATCCCGGGTCTCCAGGATCGCGCCCTGGGCCAAAGGCAGGCGCCAAACCGCTGCGCCACCCAGGGATCCCGAGCTACTTGTTTCTAAAGGGAGAGATTCCCATGTAAGAACAAACTAGTAAGGTAGGTTTAATGAATGTAGTCACATGTACTCATTGTTGGGTGAACAGCTGCAAGTAGGTGTATGGTTTAATGACGTGGCAACATAAAAACAGATCTCTGGGTATATGTAAAGCTTTGGGCTTTGACTGATTCTACTCAACATGTACATCATTAAGTGCTAGCAACAGAAAGACACCAGGATCAAGATGCAGATTTCGTCACCTAGGGCTACACATCATTCAGTGACAAATATATAATAAATTAAACCAGATTGAATTTATAGGCACAGCTTGGAGATATTGTGTCTTCAATTCCAGACCACCAAAATGAAGCAAGTATCTCATGAAAGTGAATCAACTGAATTTTTTTTGGTTTTGCACTGCATATAAAGGTTATGTGTATACAATATTGAAGTCTATTAAAAGTGTGCAATAGCATTATGTCCAAAAAACACAATGTATATACCTTAAATTTAAAAATACTTTATTACTGAGATGCACGGGTGGTCCAGTGGTTGAGCATCTGCCTTCAGCTCAGGGCATGATCTTGGAGTCCCAGGATGGAGTCCCACATGGGGTTCCCCACAGGGAATCTGCTTCTCCCTATGCCTAGGTCTATGCCTCGTTCTCTTTCTGCATCTCTCATGAATAAATAATTAAAAAATAAAAATACCTTTATTACTAACAAATGCTAACCATCATGTGAACTTTCAGTTGGTTGCAATCACTGATCATAGATCCACGTAACAAATTAAGTAATAATGAGTAAGTTTGAACTGCAAGAAGGACACAGAGACATGAAGTGAGAAATGCTGTTGAAATAAAAATAACACCAAAAGACTTGCTCAATGCACGTTTGCCACAAACTTCAATTTGTAAAAAAAAAAAAAAAAAAAAAAAGATTTGTGTGAAGCACGATAAAATAAGGTATGTCTATATAAAAAAGTGTTAAAGTGATTAGTTATTAAAGAAAAAAGGGTTTTTTTTCTCATAACATTTATCAAAATAAATTCTCAGATGAATTAAAGGCATAATTGTGAAACAATGAAACTACTGACATATAGTTGATAATATAGGTGAATTTTATATGAACATGGATAGAGAAAGCCTTTTTAAGCATAAAAGTCATAATGATATCACCAAGATGGCAAAAAAATGATCTTCTCCAGTTCCCTCAGAGAAAAACCAACTAGGAGTATCTATAGTCAAGGCATCTTTGTGAAAGTCCTAGAACCAAGGATGAGGCTGGAGTATCTACTTGGCTCAGAAAAAAATAAAATAAAATAATGCATTTGAAGGGTAAAGGAGCAGTTTTACTTTGACCTAATCACCCTTTCCCAAAACCAGTGCAGTACAGCACAAAGATATACTCCCAGAAACCTCTGATTTCTCCAGTGTGGAAAGCCCAAGGGAGGGTATCCAGCTTCTCCACTGTTATGAGTGCTTCTAAGGATGCCTACACTTCAGTCTCATCTCACAGGGACCACTGGAGAAATAAATAGCATAAGACTTTCAAGCATCAGAGATGGAGAGGGAGAAAGGGGCTCATAGCAATTAAGGCAGGGATCATGGTAAGCTGTGGTTTGGGGAGTGTAAGTACCTGAACAGAGCTCTTAGCTAAGAGCCAGAGTGAGAGCCATTTGGAGAACCAAAGTGATGGTGCTCACTTCAGCAGCACATATACTAAAATCGGAATGATACAGAGAAGATTAGCATGGCCCTTGCACAAGGATAACATGCAGCATTCCATATTTTTTCAACTTCTGGTCTTTGGCCTTGTCAGAATCATCCAGGGTGAAATTTACTTAGGTCATGGTTGATATTCTTGACTCAGCCCGCTCACATACAGCCACTCTGCACTTAGCAAAATGACTAGAAGGAAGAATTCAACACAAAAGAAAGAATCAGAAACAGTACTCTCTGCCACAGAGTTACAGAATTTAGATTACAATTCAGTATCAGAAAGTCAATTCAGAAGCACAATTATAAAGCTACTAGTAGCTCTGGAAAAAAAGCATAAAGGATTCAAGAGACTTCATAACTGCAGAAATTAGATCTAATCAGGATGATATTAAAAATCAATTAAATGAGATGCAATCCAAACTGGAGGTCCTAATGATGAGGGTTAATGAGGTAGAAGAAAGAGTGAGAGATATACAACACAAGTTTATGGCAAGGAGGAAGCTGAGGAAAAAAGAGAAAAACAATTAAAAGACCATGAGGAAAGGTTAAGGGAAATAAATGATAGCCTGAGAAGGAAAAATCTACATATTGAACAAATCATAGCTGAGAACTTCCCTAATTTGGAGAGGGAAACAGGCATTCAGATCCAGGAGATAGAGATATCCTCTATCAATAAAATAAAAAATAAAATAAAATAAAATAAAATAAAATAAAATCAATAAAAACCGTTCAACACCTCAACATTTAATAGTGAAACTTGCAAATTTCAAAGATAAAGAGAAAATCCTTAACGTGGTAAGAGACAAGAGATCCATAACTTATATGGGGAAAAATATCAGATTAACAGCAGACCTCTCCACAAAGACCTGGCAGACCAGAAAGGGCTGGCAGGATATCAGGTCTTAAATGAGAAGAACATACAGCCGAGAATACTCTATCCAGCAAGGCTCTCATTCATAATAGAAGGAGAGATAAAGAGCTTCCAAGAGATGCAGAAACTGGAAGAATATGTGACCACTAAACTAGCTCTGCAAGAAATGTTAAGGGGGACCCTGTAAAATAAATAGGAAGCCCAAAGAACCTACCCACAAAAACAAGGACTGAATAGGTATTATGGTGACACTAAGTTCATATCTATCAATAGTTACTCTGAACATGAATGGGCTAAATGATCCCACCAAAAGACACAGGGTTTCAGGCTGGATAAAAAAGCAAGACCCATCCATTTGCTGTCTACAAGAGACTCATTTGAGACCTAAGGACACCTCCAACCTGAAAATGAAAGGGTGGAGAACCATTAACGTTCAAATGGTCCTCAAAAGAAAGCTGGGGTGGCAATCCTCCTATCAGATAAAGGTTATCCCAAAGACTGTAGTAAGAGATGAAGAGGGACACTATGTCATACTCAAAGGGTCTATCCAACAAGAAGACTTAACAATCATGAATATTTATGCCCCTAATGTGGGAGCTGCCAAGTATATCAAACAATTAATAACCAAAGTAAAGACATATTAAATTATAATACACTAATAGTAGGAAACTTCAACCTAGCACTTGCGGCAAATGACAGATCTTCTAAGCACAACATCACCAAAGAAACAAGAGCTTTAAATGATACACTGGATCATATGGATTTCACAGATATCTACAGAACTTTAGGTCCAAACACAACTGAACACACATTCTTCTCAAGTGCACATGGGACTTTCTCTGGAATAGACCATATTGGCTTACAAACCAGGTCTCAGGCAATACCAAAAGATTGGGATTGTTCCCTGCATATTTTCAGACCACCATGCTTTGAAACTTAAACTCAATCACAAGAAGGAATCTGGAAGAAACTCAAACACATGGAGGTTAAAGTGCAGCCTGCTAAAAGATGAAAGAGTCAACCAGGAAATTAGAGAAGAATTAAAAAGATTCATGGAAACTAATGAGAATGAAGATACAACCATTCAAAATCTTTGGGATACAGCAAAAGCAGTCCTGAGAGGGAAATACATCACAATATAAGCATCCCTCAAAAAATTGGAAAAAACAAATACACAAGCTAACCTTGCACCTAAAGGAACTGCAGAAAGGACAGCAAATAAACCTATACCAAGTAGAAGAAGAGAGTTAATAAAGATTCGAGCAGAACTCAATGAAGTAGAGACCAGAAGAACTGTAGAACAGATCAACAAAACCAGGAGTTGGTTCTTTGAAAGAATTTGTAAGAGAGATAAACCATTATTCAGTCTATTGAAAGAAGGAGAAAGGACTCAAATTATAATATTATGAATGAAAGGTGAGAAATCACAACCAATACCAATGAAATACAAAATTTAAAATAAAAAAAACCATGTAATTTTATATATATATATAATAAAAATATTATTATAATATTTTAATAAAGCAATTTATTTATACACCAATAAATTAGTCAATCTAGAAGAAACAGACACATTTCTGGAAAACCACAAACGACCAAAACTGGAACAGGAAGAAACAGAAAACCTGAACAGGCCAATAACCAGGGAGGAAATTGAAGCAGTCATCAAAAACCTCCCAAGACACAAAAGTCCAGAGCCAGATGGCTTCCCAGGGGAATTCTATTAAATATTTAAAGAAGAAACAAAACCTATTCTACTAAAGCTGTTCTGAAAGATAGAAAGGGACGGAATACTTCCAGACTCATTTTATGAAGGCAGCATCACCTTAATTCCAAAACCAAAGACCCCACCAAAAAGGAGAATATAGACCAATATCCCTGATTAACACAGTTGCAAAAATTCTCAAAAATATACTAGCCAATAGGATCCAACAGTACATTAAGAAGATTATTCACCGTGACTAAGCAGGATTTATCCCTGGAATGCAAGGCTGGTTCAACACTCTTAAAACAATCAACGTGATAGATCATATCAACAAGAGAAAAAACAAGAACCATATGATACTCTCAATAGATGCAGAGAAAACATTTTTTAAAAGATTTTATTTCTTCATGAGACACACACATACACACACAGAGAGAGAGAGAGAGAGAGAGACAGAGACACAGGCAGAGGGAGAAGCAGGCTCCACGTAGGGAGCCCAAGGTGGATTCGATCCTGGGACTCCAGGATCAGGCCCTGGTGCTGTAGGCGGTGCTAAACCACTGAGCCACCCGGGGGGCCCCAGAGAAAGCATTTGACAAAATACAGCATCCATTCCTGATCAAAACTCTCAGAGTGTAGGGAAGGAGGGAATATTCCTCACCACCTTACAAGTCATCTATGAAAAGCACACAGCAAATATCATTTCTCAATGGTTGGAAATACTGAGAGCCTTTCCCCTAAAGATCAGGAACACGACAGGATGTCCACTCTCACCACTGCTATTCAACATAGTACTGGAAGTCCTAGCCTCAGCAATCAGACAACAAAAAGAAATAAAAGGCATTGAAATTGCAAAGAGTAGTCAAACTCTCCCTCTTCACAGATGACATGGTAAGGTACCTATAAAACCCAAAAGACCTCTACCCCAAGATTGCTAGAACTCATACAGCATTTCGGCAATGTGGCAGGATACAAAATCATGCTCAGAAGTCAGTGGCATTTCTATACAGTAATAATGAGACTGAAGAAAGAGAAATTAATCAATACCAAAATCCCATTCAGGTTTATTGCACCCAAGCATAAGATACCTAGGAATAAACTTAAACAAAGTGATAAAGGATGTTATACCCTAAAAACTACAGAATGCTTCTGAAAGACATTGGGAGGAAGCCACAAAGAGATGGAAAATATTCCATGCTCATGGATTGGAAGAATTAATACTGTGAAAAATTTCTCTGCTACCCAGGGCTATTTACACATTAATGCAATCCCTATCAAAATACCATAGACTTTCTTCAGAGAGTTGGAACAAATCATCTTCAGATTTGTGTGGAATCAAAAAAAGACCCTGAATAGCCAGGGGAATTTTGAAAAAAGAAAACCAGAGCAGGGGGGGCATCACAATGTTGGATTTCAAGTTGTACTACAAAGCTGTGATGATCAAGACAGTGTGGTACTGGCACAAAAACAGACACGTAGATCAGTGGAACAGAATACAGAACCCAGAAACGGGCCCTCAACTCTATGGTCAACTAATATTCACAAAGCAGAAAGACTATCTCCTGGAAAAGGACAGTCTCTTCAATAAATGGTGCTGGGAAAATTGGACAGCCATGTGCAGAGGAATGAAACTAGACCATTCTCTTACACCTATACACAAAGATAAACTCAAAATGGATGAAAGATCTAAATATGAGACAAGAATCCATCCAAATCCTAGAGGAGAACACAGGCAACACCCTTTTTGAACTTGGCCACAGAAACTTCTTGCAAGATACATCTGTGAAAAGCAAGGGAAACAAAAGCAAAAATGAATTCTTGGGCCTTCATCAAGATAAAAAGCTTCTGCGCAGCAAAAGAAACAGTCAACAAAACTAAAAGACAACCTACAGAATGGGAGAAGATATTTGCAAATGACATATCAGATAAAGGGCTAGTATCAAGATCTAAAAAGAACTTAGTAAACTCAACAGCAAAGAAACAAACAATCCAATCATGAAATGGGCAAAAGACATGAACAGAAATCTCACAGAGGAAGACATAGACAAGCACATGAGAAAATGCTCTGCATCACTTGCCATCAGGGAAGTACAAATCAAAACCACAATGAGATACCACCTCCCACCAGTGAGAATGGGGCAAATTAACAAGGCAGGAAACAACAAATGTTGGAGAGGATGCGGAGAAAAGGGAACCCTCTTGCACTGTTGGTGGGAATGTGAACTGGTGCAACCACCCGGGAAAACTGTGTGGAGGTTCCTCAAACAGTTCAAAATAGAGCTGCCTTATGACTCAGCAATTGCACTGCTTGGGGTTTTACCCCAAAGATACAGATGCAGTGAAAGACCGAGACACCTGCACCCCAATGTTTATAGCAGCAATGTCCACAGTAGCCAAACTGTAGAAAGAGCTTCAGTGCCCATTAAAAGATTAATGGATAAAGAAGATGTGATCTATATACACAATGGAATATTACTCAGCCATTTAAATGACAAATACCCTCCATTTGTTTCAATGTGGATGGAACTGGAGGGTATTATGCTGAGTGAATGTAAGTCAATCGGAGAAGGACAAAACATTATATGGTTTCATTCATATGGGGAATATAAAAATAGTGAAAAGGATTAAAGCAGAAAGGAGAGAAAATGCGTTGGAAATATCAGAGAGGGAACATAACATGAGAGACTCCTAAGTTCTGGGAAACAAGGGGTAGTGGAAGGGGGAGGTGGGTGAGGAAATGCGGTGTGACTAGGTGATGGGCACTGAGGATGGCATTGGGATGGGAAGAGCACTTGGTGTTATACTATAATGTTGGCAAATCAAACTCTAATAAATAAAAAATATACAAAAAAATGAGAAGCGAGAAAAAAAAAAAAAGTGATGACGCCCCAACCCAACTGGCTGGGTTTGGTTCTGTGTGTCCACCTAAAGGTCTCTATAAGGAATGCCTGGGTGGCTCAGTGGTTTAGTCAGCCTGCCTTCGGCCCAGGGCATGATCCCTGGAGTCCTGGGATCAAGTTCCGCATCAGGCTCCCGGCATGGAGCCTGCTTCTTCCCTCTGCCTGTGTCTCTGCCTCTCTCTGTGTGTCTTTAATGAATAAATAAATAAAATATTTAAAAAACAAAAACAAACAAACAAAAAAACAAAGGTCTCTATAGACAGAGCCATCTTATACAGCCTGCTCACACAGGAAGGAAGTCAGCAACCCACCCAGTGTGGTACACTGCCTCACCTAGGAGCCTAATCAATGATCTATGGAGAGGTCACACAGCCCAGGCTATGACCTCACCTAGACAAAGAGCCAACCCAGTAGCTCTGTTCAATTGTTGAGCAGAGACTACAGCCCTTCTTATTCAGGACACCTCAATAGTGACCATGGACATCCTTGGAGCTCAACATACAGGACACAGAGCATAGCCAATGGCCCTGTCCAGCACTAGAACCCAGCCCACAGCCTTGCCTGATTGCTGAGCACAGCCTGAGGTCCCCCCTAATCCCAAAGAGACTTTACCTGAATGCCGAGTCATGCCAGAGGCACATCTGGATTGGGGGCACAGCCTGTACTCTCACCCTACCAGGGCCATTGCAGACCCAGCCTGCAGCCCACTCATAAGCAAAGTAAAAACTAGTAGCACCACTCTGCCTGTGACTCCAGCCCACCAGAGGGTGAATGCTGATCCAGCTAATGGCTCCACCTGACCATGAAGCCAATACAAAGCCACTCAACCAGGGAGCCAGCCAGCAAGCAAGCCCAATCTGAATGCCAAGCTGAGTCAGCAGGCTCACCTAACCAAAGAGCTCAGCCAGGAGTACTCCTATCTCAGAGAAGAGACAGAAGCCTCACCAAATTAGAGACCCTAACAGTAAGCCCCTCCTGCCCTCAGTTACTTCCATTCTGACCCATCCAAGCCCCACAGTGAACTATTATTGGTTTAAAAGAGAATGCTGAAACTATAAGATAGGGTACATAAGCCTCATGGCACTAACAAAGAAAAACCCTGTAGTTGATGAGCAAAGTATTGAGATAGAAGAATCAAAGCACACCACCACAAAGGGTCATCAAATCAGAAAAATAAGACAGCAAGGGACAAAGAAGAGAATATAGGAATTACAAAACAGTCAGAAAAAAACAATTAACAAAAGTTAAAAAAGAAAAGAATACAATTAACAAAATGGCCATAGTAAGGCCCTACCTATCAATAATTACTTTAACATTGGTGGATGAAATTCTCCAATCCAAAAACCTAGAGAGGCTGGGATGGTTAAAAAAAACAAAACAGGAAACTAGATCCAACAATATGCTGTCTACAAGAGATTCACTATAGTTTTAAAGACACACATAGATTGAAAGTGAAGGGATAGAAAACATTTCCATACAAATGGTAACCAAAAGAGGAGGAATGGCTATACTTCTATCAGAAATAGAGTAAGTTTCAAATAGTCACAAGAGACAAGGAATGTCACTGTATAATGATAAAGGATTAGTTCACAAACAAGCCATAATAATTGCAAATATGTATGCATCCAACATCAGAACATCCAAATATATAAAGCAAATAATAACAGAGCTGCATGGAGAAATAAACAACAATACAATAAGAAGGGTTTTAATATTCCATACCCAATAATTGATGGATTACTCAGACAGAAAATCAATAAGGAAAGAGCACTACAGTGTTATCTGACTGTATATACACATGATTGCATATAACATATGACTATATGATCATATATTGTTATTCAACACTAAGATAGTGATATGTGAAAAACACTATAGATCAAATAGACGTAGCAGACATATATAGAACATTCCACCCAACAGCAGCAGAATACACATCCTTCTCAAGTGCAGACAGAACATGTTCCAGGACAGATCATATGTTTAGACACAAAAAAGTCTTAACAAATTCAAGAAAATTAAAATTATATCACATGTCTTTTCTGACCACTATATAGATACCAATAAGAAGAGGAAAGTTGGGAAATTCACAAACATAGAAATCAAAACACACTACTGAACAAACTATGGATCAAAGGAGAAATTAAAAAATCTTGATATAAATGAAAATGGAAATATAACATGCCAAAATTTATGGAATGCATTAAAAGCTGTTCTAAGAGGAAAGTTACAATCATAAACACCTACATTAAACAAAGAAATATCTCACATAAACAATCAAACTTTACAACTCAAGGAGCTTGAACTAAGGTCAATGGTAACAGAAGAAAAAATAATTAGGATTAGAATAGAAAAAATGAAACACAGAAGAATAAAACAAAAGACTAACAAAACTAAAAAAAAAATTTAAAAGAATTAGTTTTTTTTAAAAAAAACTACACAAAATTGACAAGCCTTTCACTAGGCTAACCAAGAAAAAGAGAAAAGACTCAAATGAATAAAATTATCAATAAAAGAGGGATATTACAATTGAAACATCATTCCAAAATATCAGAGAGGGCAGCCTGGGTGGCTTAGCAGTTTAGCACCTGCCTTTGGCCCAGGGCCTGATCCTGGAGACCAGGGATCGAGTCCCACATCAGGTTCCCTGCATGGAGCCTGCTTCTCCCTCTGCCTGTGGTCTCTGCCTCTCCCTCTCTCTCTGGCTCTCATGAATGAATAAATAAAATCTTTTATATCAGAAGAGACTACGATAAGCAATTATATACCAATGAATTGGATAATCTAGAAGAAATTGTACATTTCTAGAAACATACAACCTAACAAGACTGAAGCAAGAAAAAAAACAATATCTGAGCAGAATAAATATGAGGAAAAGCCATTGAATCAGTAATCAAAAACCTCCCAAAACAGAAAAGTCCCAGGACAAGATAGTTTTTACTCATGGATTCTACCAAACACTGGTGAATTTAAAGAATCAAAGCCAATCCTTCTGAAATCCTTCCAAAAAATTGAAGAAGAGGGAATACTCCCAATTCACTTTATAAGACCTCCACTATCCAGATACAAAAGGCATGGGATCCCTGGGTGGCGCACGGTTTGGCGCCTGCCTTTGGCCCAGGGCGCGATCCTGGAGACCCGGGATCGAATCCCACGTCGGGCTCCCGGTGCATGGAGCCTGCTTCTCTCTCTGCCTCTCTCTCTCTCCATGTTTATCATAAATAAACAAATCTTAAAAAAAAAGGCATATAGATACTAAAGGCCCAATAGCCCGATGAACATAAATGCAAAAATTCACAACAAAATACTAGTTAATAAAGTTAGCACATTAAAAGGATGGTATGCCACAAAGATGGGATTTATCCCTAGGATGCAAAGAAGGCTCAACAAACACAAGTCAATAAACATGATACATTAATATATCGTTGGATAAAAATCACAGAATCCTCATAGCAAAAGCATAATAAAAGCATTTCATAAAATGCAACATGACAAAAATAAAGCCCATATGTAATATAATTAAAACTTCTGGAAGAAAATATAGGGTTAAAAACTCCTTGATGTTGGTCTTGGTAATGAGTTTTTGCATAGAACACCACAAGCACAAGCAACAAAGCAAAAATAAACAAGTGGCTCTACATCAAACTAAAAAAGTTATCTTTACAGCAAAAGAAATTATTAACAAAATACTTAATAACAGAATAATAATGGTGACACAAAGAATAGGAGAAAATACGTGTAGACCATATGTCTGATAAGGCATTAATTTCCAAAATATTTAAGGAACTTCTACCAACTCGATACTTAAAAAAACAAAGAAAACCCAAATAATTTCAATTAAAAAGGGGCGAAGACCTGAGCTGATATTTTCCAAAGAAGATATCCACATGTCCAAGAGGTACATGAAGTTGTGCTTAACATCAGTAATTACCAAGAAATACAAATCAAAAACACAAAAAGATATCACCTCACACTTGTGAGAATGACTATCATCAAGAAGACAACATATGTTGGAAAGGAAATGGAGAAAAGGAAATACTTCTGCGCTGTCAGTGGGAATGCAAATTGGTGCAGTAGGTATGAAAACAGTATGAAGGATTCTCAAAAAATTTAATACAGATTCTCAAAAAATTAAATACTCTATATGATCTACCAATCCCACTTCTGGGTATATATACCTAAAGGAAATGAAATTAGTATCTTTAAGAGATGCCTGCATCCCTATGTTCACTGCAGCATGGTTCACAATAGCCAAGACATATAAAGAACCCTAAGTCTCCACTGACAGATGAATGGACTAAGAAAGTATGGTGCATAATACCGACATATATTCAAATACAGGTGTGGGCACACAGGAATACTAAAAAAGAAAAAATCTTGGGGCACCTGGGTGGCTCATTTGGTTAAGCATCTATCTGCTTTTGGCTCAGGTCACAATCCCAGGGTACTGGGATCAAGCCCCACATCAGGCTCCTTGCTCAGCGGGAAGCTTTCTTCTCCCTTTCTCTCTGCCCCTCCCTGCCCCCATTTGTGGTCTATCAAATAAATAAATAAAATCTTAAAAAAAAAAAAAAGAAATCCTGCCATTTGGAACCACATGGATGTATCTTGAAGTCATTATGCTAAGAGAAATAAGTCAGACAGAGAAAGATAAATGCTGTATGATCTCACTTACATGTGGAATTTATAAAATCAAACTCATAAAAATAGACAATAAAAAGGTGTCACCTGGGAGAAGGGCGTGGAGAGATGGAGGAAATGGTTACAAGATAAATAACTACTAGGGGTAAAATACACAGGATGGTGACTACAGTTAACAGTAATGTATTGTATATATGAAAGCTCCTAAGAGAGTAGATCTTAAATGTCCTCACCACATTCTCTAAAAAAAAAGGTAGCTGTGACATGATGAATGTGTTAATCAACCTTCCTGTAGTAATCATTTCACAATGTAATCACATTGTACACCTTAAATTTACATGTTATATGTCATTCATGTGTCAATAAACCTAATGAAAAATATCATTCTGGAAAAAATAACAAAAAAGATAAACTATAAAGGGCACCCTGGCAGACATAACTATGCACAACCTAAAACTAGGAAGGGTGAAAACATGAAAAACTAATAAAAGGTCAATAAAACTTGGGGAAAATCTTTGCAACTTTCACAACAAATAAAAAAATACCTCGATGCTTTAAAAGATTAAGTCAGTAAGAAGAATAATAAGCATTACACACTGAAAACCAAGCAAAAGCACAATAGGAAATATAAGATACACACAGAAATATAACTACACAAGGCACACATGCACACGAACTTGATCAACCTGCTTAGCATTAAAGAATTGGAGAAAATATACAGTTACCTCCTACTTTAACCATATTTTCAGACTGAAACAATGAAAAAAATAATTAGACAGTGTTTGGGAAGCATACAGAAAAACAGACACAGTCATGTATTGCTTGTGAAAAAAAGGTACATTATTGAAGAGTAATTTAAAATCATAAATCAGGGATCCCTGGGTGGCGCAGCGGTTTAGCGCCTGCCTTTGGGTCCAGGGCGCGATCCTGGAGACCCGGGATCAAGTCCCACGTCGGGCTCCCGGTGCATGGAGCCTGCTTCTCCCTCTGCCTGTGCCTCTGCCTCTCTCTCTCACTGTGTGCCTATCATAAATAAATAAAATTTAAAACAATAAAATCATCAATCAAATGGTTTAAAAATGAATATCAATTAAAAATTCTACTCTGTATTTTCTTTTACTCTTAGGATATAATTTGCAATGTGTGCAAACCTCTATACTGTTCAGTAAAGACTCTTTAAATTTGTGTACAATCGAAAGCAACTCCTAAATCAATAGTGAGGAACTGAATTAGTGAATGGTGGTACATCCATTTGATGGAATACTATTGGCCCAAACAAAATATTGGTGAATAGGTTGTTTAAAAATATATATAAAAAATGAGCAAATTAATTGAAAACAGTGTTGCTTTTATTTATTGTAATTAATTGAAAGCAACGTGGTAGATTGTAAAGACACACAATGTTTTTATCATGAGGGTGTAAGCAGCATTGATGTGGTTTACCTTTTCTACCTATATTAAACATTTTCCTACAATAAAAATGATTTTCGTCTTTTGTGGTAAAAGGAAAGATTTTTTAGAAATAAAAATAGTTAATTCTTAAAAAGAGTCTAGTATGTGGTCTTTATCCATAGTATTATCTTCGTTCATATTTGTATTATCCAGTAACATCCAAAGTAAAGACTCCCTTCAAGTATTATTTTTTTTTAATGGAAAGGTCCTCTGTTTTTTCTTTTTTATTTATTTATTTATGATAGTCACCAGAGAGAGAGAGAGAGGCAGAGACCACAGGCAGAGGGAGAAGCAGGCTCCATGCACCAGGAGCCCGACATGGGACTCGATCCCGGGTCTCCAGGATCGCGACCTGGGCCAAAGGCAGGTGCCAAACTGCTGCGCTACCCAGGGTTCCCCCTCTTCAAGTATTATTAGAGACATACACACCCAAGATAGACTGAAGACTTGGTAAGTTACCTTGAGGCCTCCCAATGGACCTCTCTTTCAGCAAATAACACTTTCCCCGAGGCATTACACATCAATTCTGCGTATGCTGGTTCCATGTGTGATTAAGTTTTCTCTTCTCACAGAGTAGATGCTCCAAAAACACATGCCTAACCTAACAAATTATGTGCCTAGCCAAGGCCATCTCTGCAATCTTGTCAGGCCAGAAAGCTCTTTGATGTCTCCTCTAGATTTGTCTAACACATCTGTGCAGGAAATAGAATAAAACTACATTTTTTTTCATTTTAATATAGTGAAAGGAAAAGCATATTTAAAAATTATACCATGAAAATGAATTTTAATTAACTTCTGAATGCAGGTTATAACCATGACATAAAATTATTTTATTATTAAAAAGGTGATCTTGGCATGTCTATGTCTTCCTCTGTGAGATTTCTGTTCATGTCTTTTGCCCATTTCATGATTGGATTGTTTGTTTCTTTGCTGTTGAGTTGAATAAGTTCTTTTAGATCTTGGAAACTAGCCCTTTATCTGATACTGTCATTTGCAAATATCTTCTCCCATTCTGTAGGTTGTCTTTTAGTTTTGTTGACTGTATCCTTTGCTGTGCAAAAGCTTCTTATCTTGATGAAATCCCAATAGTTCATTTTTGCTTTCGTTTCTTTGCCTTCGTGGATGGTATCTTGCAAGAAGTTTACTGTGGCTGAGTTCAAAAAGGGTGTTGCCTGTGTTCTCCTCTAGATTTTGATGGACTCTTGTCTCCCATTTAGATCTTTCATCCATTTTGAGTTTATCTTTGTGTTGGTGCAAGAGAGTGGTCTAGTTTCATTCTTCTGCATGTGGATGTCCACTTTTCCTAGCACCATTTATTGAAGAGACTGCCTTCCTTCCAGTGGATAGTCTTTCCTCCTTTATCGAATATTAGTTGACCATAAAGTTCAGGGTCCACTTCTAGGTTCCCTATTCTGTTCCATTGATCTATGTGTCTGTTTTTGTGCCAGTACCACACTGTCTTGATGACCACAGCTTTGTAGTACAACCTGAAATCTGACACTGTGATGCCCCCAGCTATGGTTTTCTTTTTTTAAATTCCCCTGGCTATTCAGGATTTTTCTGATCCACACACATCTTAAAATAATTTGTTCTAACTCTCTGAAGAAAGTCCATGGTATTTTGTTAGGGATTCGTTAAATGTGTAAATTGCCCTCGGTAACATTGACATTTTCATAATATTATTTCTACCAATCCATGAGAATTGAATATTGTTCCATCTCTTTGTGTCTTCCTCAATTTCTTTCAGAAGTGTTCTATAGTTTTTAGGGTATAGATCCTTTATCTCTTTGGTTAGGTTTATTCCTAGGTATCTTATGCTTTTGGGTGCAATTGTAAATGGGATTGACTCCTTAATTTCTCTTTCTTCAGTCTCATTGTTAGTGTATAGAAATGCCATTGATTTCTGGGCATTGATTTTGTATCCTGCCATGCTACCAAAGACATGGCCAACATGCACATGAGAGAATGCTCGGCATCACTTGCCATTAGGGAAATACAAATCAAAACCACAATGAGATACCACCTCACACCCATGACATGAGGAAAATTAACAAGGCAGGAAACCACAAATGTTGGAGAGGATGTGGAGAAAAGGGAACCCTCTTATACTGTTGGTGGGAATGTGAACTGGTGCAGCCACTCTGGGAAACTGTGTGGAGGTTCCTCAAAGAGTTAAAAATAGACCTCCCCTACGACCCAGCAATTGCACTGCTGGGGATTTACCCCAAGGGTACAGATGCAATGAAAGGCCAGGACACCTGCACCCCGATGTTTCTAGCAGCAATGTCCACAATAGCCAAACTGTGGAAGGAGCCTCGGTGTCCATTGAAAGATGAATGGATAAAGAAGATGTGGTTTATGTATAGAATGGAATATTACTCAGCCATTAGAAACGACAAATACCCACCATTTGCTTCAACGTGGATGGAACTGGGAGGGTATTATGCTGAGTGAA
>NW_023330096.1:0-25488 GCF_011100685.1 Canis lupus familiaris | reverse complement strand
TGAGAGTTGAGCTTATGGCCTGTACCTCCACATCCAGCCTGCTGGTACCCTTGGCTTCTAAAAGGCCTAGGCTCGCTGTTTGACGGAAGTGCTGGGAGAGGTAATTGGAATCTCCCGGCACAAGAAGTGCCTCCAAGCTCATTCACGATTTCCCAGTAATTCTTGTGGTAGACAGGTGCTACATACTAAGTTCCATAGTGAGAGGTAGCTGAACGCCTTGTCCAAAAGCATCTTACTTCTGAGAGTTGAGCTCAGCCTCAGTCCCTCACAGTTCCACACTGCCTGCAGAGTGAGTTTCACACGTCTTCACCAGAGACGATTGCCAGAGGCTTCTGAGTACAGTTAACAATGCAGACCTGGAGGGTATCTCCAGGTGCAGTAGAGTGGTAATCTTGGAACCTCCTGACTCAGATACTGCTACCTTCTCACTGCCATAGGAATGCAGCTAGTTGACAGCTGGCTTCAAGACATGCTTCCCTGTGAGAGCTGAGGACAGGGCAGAACCCTCCCGCATCCTGCCTGACTGTAGGAGTAGCTGCTAACATCCTTATGTTAGTGGCTGGGAGAGGTTGCGGGAAAAGCATGTGTGAGCACTGGGCCTGAACTCCCGTGTATCTGAGTTGAATACAGCGATTTCCAATGGCCTTCTTCAATCACAGTGTAGCTAGGTTCCAATCCCATGTCCGAGTGGGTAGCAGACATCTGCCTCCCATGCATACACACTTCTGAGAGTTGAGCTTATGGCCTGTACCTCCACATCCAGCCTGCTGGTACCCTTGGCTTCTAAAAGGCCTAGGCTCGCTGTTTGACGGAAGTGCTGGGAGAGGTAATTGGAATCCCGGCACACAAGACTAGTGCCTCCAAGCTCATTCACGATTTCCTAGTAATTCCTGTGGTAGACTGGTGCTACATACTAAGTTCCATACGTGAGAGGGTAGCTGAACGCCTTGTCCAAAAGCATCTTACTTCTGAGAGTTGAGCTCAGCCTCAGTCCCTCACAGTTCCACACTGCCTGCAGAGTGAGTTTCAGGTCTTCCAGAGACGATTGCCAGAGGCTTCTGAGACGCAGTAACAATGCAGACCTGGAGGGTATCCCAGGTGCAGTAGATGGTAATCTTGGAACCTCCTGACTCAATACTGCTACCTTCTCACTGCCATAGGAATGCAGCTAGTTGACAGCTGGCTTCAAGACATGCTTCCCTGTGAGAGCTGAGGACAGGGCAGAACCCTCCCGCATCCTGCCTGACTGTAGGAGTAGCTGCTAACATCCTAATGTTAGTGGCTGGGAGAGGTTGCGGGAAAAGCATGTGTGAGCACTGGGCCTGAACTCCCGTGTATCTGAGTTGAATACAGCGATTTCCAACGGCTTTCCTCAACCAGTGTAGCTAGGTTCCAAATCCCATGTCGACGTGGGTAGCAGACATCTGCCTCCCATGCATACACACTTCTGAGAGTTGAGCTTATGGCCTGTACCTCCACATCCAGCCTGCTGGTACCCTTGGCTTCTAAAAGGCCTAGGCTCGCTGTTTGACGGAAGTGCTGGGAGAGGTAATTGGAATCTCCCGGCACACAAGACTAGTGCCTCCAAGCTCATTCACGATTTCCAGTAATTCTGTGGTACAGGTGCTACATACTAAGTTCCATATGTGAGAGGTAGCTGAACGCCTTGTCCAAAGCATCTTACTTCTGAGAGTTGAGCTCACCCTCAGTCCCTCACAGTTCCACACTGCCTGCAGAGTGAGTTTCGCAGGTCTTCACCAGAGACGTTTGCCAGAGGCTTCTGAGACAGTTAACAATGCAGACCTGGAGGGTATCTCCAGGTGCAGTAGACTGGTAATCTTGGAACCTCCTGACTCAGATACTGCTACCTTCTCACTGCCATAGGAATGCAGCTAGTTGACAGCTGGCTTCAAGACATGCTTCCCTGTGAGAGCTGAGGACAGGGCAGAACCCTCCCGCATCCTGCCTGACTGTAGGAGTAGCTGCTAACATCCTAATGTTAGTGGCTGGGAGAGGTTGCGGGAAAAGCATGTGTGAGCACTGGGCCTGAACTCCCGTGTATCTGAGTTGAATACAGCGATTTCCAATGGCTTCTCAACCAGAGTGTAGCTAGGTTCCAAATCCCATGTACGAGGGTAGCAGACATCTGCCTCCCATGCATACACACTTCTGAGAGTTGAGCTTATGGCCTGTACCTCCACATCCAGCCTGCTGGTACCCTTGGCTTCTAAAAGGCCTAGGCTCGCTGTTTGACGGAAGTGCTGGGAGAGGTAATTGGAATCACCCGGCACACAAGACTAGTGCCTCCAAGCTCATTCACGATTTCCAGTAATTCTGTGGTAGACGGTGCTACATACTAAGTTCCATACGTGAGGAGTAGCTGAACGCCTTGTCCAAAAGCATCTTACTTCTGAGAGTTGAGCTCAGCCTCAGTCCCTCACAGTTCCACACTGCCTGCAGAGTGAGTTTCGCAGGTCTTCAGCAGAGACGTTGCCAGAGGCTTCTGAGACGCAGTAACAATGCAGACCTGGAGGGTATCCCAGGTGCAGTAGACTGGTAATCTTGGAACCTCCTGACTCAGATACTGCTACCTTCTCACTGCCATAGGAATAGCTTGACAGCTGGCTTCAAGACATGCTTCCCTGTGAGAGCTGAGGACAGGGCAGAACCCTCCCGCATCCTGCCTGACTGTAGGAGTAGCTGCTAACATCCTAATGTTAGTGGCTGGGAGAGGTTGCGGGAAAAGCATGTGTGAGCACTGGGCCTGAACTCCCGTGTATCTGAGTTGAATACAGCGATTTCCAATGGCTTCTCAACCAGAGTGTAGCTAGGTTCCAAATCCCATGTCCGAGCGGGTAGCAGACATCTGCCTCCCATGCATACACACTTCTGAGAGTTGAGCTTATGGCCTGTACCTCCACATCCAGCCTGCTGGTACCCTTGGCTTCTAAAAGGCCTAGGCTCGCTGTTTGACGGAAGTGCTGGGAGAGGTAATTGGAATCTCCCGGCACACAAGACGAGTGCCTCCAAGCTCAATTCACGATTTCCCAGTAATTTGTGGTAGACTGGTGCTACATACTAAGTTCCATATGTGAGAGGGTAGCTGAACGCCTTGTCCAAAAGCATCTTACTTCTGAGAGTTGAGCTCACCCTCAGTCCCTCACAGTTCCACACTGCCTGCAGAGTGAGTTTCACAGTCTTCACCAGAGACGATTGCCAGAGGCTTCTGAGACGCAGGTAACAATGCAGACCTGGAGGGTATCCCCAGGTGCAGTAGACTGGTAATCTTGGAACCTCCTGACTCAGAATACTGCTACCTTCTCACTGCCATAGGAATGCAGCTAGTTGGACAGCTGGCTTCAAGACATGCTTCCCTGTGAGAGCTGAGGACAGGGCAGAACCCTCCCGCATGCCTGCCTGACTGTAGGAGTAGCTGCTAACATCCTATGTTAGTGGCTGGGAGAGGTTGCGGGAAAAGCATGTGTGAGGCACTGGGCCTGAACTCCCGTGTATCTGATTTGAATACAGCGATTTCCAACGGCTTTTCCTCAACCAGAGTGTAGCTAGGTTCCAAATCCCATGTACGAGCGGGTAGCAGACATCTGCCTCCCATGCATACACACTTCTGAGAGTTGAGCTTATGGCCTGTACCTCCACATCCACCTGCTGGTACCCTTGGCTTCTAAAAGGCCTAGGCTCGCTGTTTGACGGAAGTGCTGGGAGAGGTAATTGGAATCTCCCGCACACAAGACGAGTGCCCTCCAAGCTCAATTCACGATTTCCCAGTAATTCTTGTGGTAGACAGGTGCTACATACTAAGTTCCATATTTGAGAAGGTAGCTGAACGCCTTGTCCAAAAAGCATCTTACTTCTGAGAGTTGAGCTCACCCTCAGTCCCTCACAGTTCCACACTGCCTGCAGAGTGAGTTTCACACTCTTCAGCAGAGACGATTGCCAGAGGCTTCTGAGTACAAGTTAACAATGCAGACCTGGAGGGTATCTCCAGGTGCAGTAGAGTGGTAATCTTGGAACCTCCTGACTCAGAGTACTGCTACCTTCTCACGGCCATAGGATAGCAGCTAGTTGACAGCTGGCTTCAAGACATGCTTCCTGTGAGAGCTGAGGACAGGGCAGAACCCTCCCGCATCCTGCCTGACTGTAGGAGTAGCTGCTAACATCCTTAATGTTAGTGCTGGGAGAGGTTGCGGGAAAAGCATGTGTGAGCACTGGTCCTGAACTCCCGTGTAGCTGAGTTGAATACAGCGATTTCCAACTGGCCTTCTTCATCAATCAGAGTGTAGCTAGGTTCCAACTCCCATGTCCGAGTGGGTAGCAGACATCTGCCTCCCATGCATACACACTTCTGAGAGTTGAGCGTATGGCCTGTAGACCTCCACATCCAGCCTGCTGGTACCCTTGGCTTCTAAAAGGCCTAGGCTCGCTGTTTGACGGAAGTGCTGGGAGAGGTAATTGGAATCACCCGGCACACAAGACTAGTGCCTCCAGCTCATTCAGCGATTTCCTAGTAATTCCTGTGGTAGAACTGGTGCTACATACTAAGTTCCATACGTGAGAGGGTAGCTGAACGCCTTGTCCAAAACATCTACTTCTGAGAGTTGAGCTCAGCCTCAGTCCCCTCACAGTTCCACACTGCCTGCAGAGTGGAGTTTCGCAGGTCTTCAGCAGAGACGTTTGCCAGAGGCTTCTGAGACGCAGGGTAACAATGCAGACCTGGAGGGTATCCCCAGGTGCAGTAGACGGGTACTCGTGGAACCCTCCTGACTCAGATAACTGCTACCTTCCTTCACTACTGCCATAGGAATGCGCTAGTTGGACAGCTGGCTGCTTCACAAGACATGCTTCCCTGTAGAGAGTCATGAGGACAGGGCAGAACACCTCCCAGCATGCCTTCCTTACGGTAGGAGAGGCTCGTACATCCTAATGTTAGTGGCTGGGAGAGGTTGCGGGAAAAGCATGTGTGAGCACTGGGTCCTGAACTCCCGTTTATCTGAGTTGAATACAGCGAATTTCCAACGGCTTTCCTCAACAGAGTGTAGCTAGGTTCCAAATCCCATGTACGACGGGTAGCAGACATCTGCCTCCCATGCATACACACTTCTGAGAGTTGAGCTTATGGCCTGTACCTCCACATCCAGCCTGCTGGTACCCTTGCTTCTAAAAGGCCTAGGCTCGCTGTTTGACGGAAGTGCTGGGAGAGGTAATTGGAATCTCCCTGCACACAAGACGAGTGCCTCAAGCTCCATTCACAGATTTCCCGTAATTCTTGTGGTAGACAGGTGCTACATACTAAGTTCCATATGTGAGAAGGTAGCTGAACGCCTTGTCCAAAAGCATCTTACTTCTGAGAGTTGAGCTCACCCTCAGTCCCTCACACGTTCCACACTGCCTGCAGAGTGAGTTTCACACGTCTTCACCAGAGACGATTGCCAGAGGCTTCTGAGTACAAGTTAACAATGCAGACCTGGAGGGTATCTCCAGGTGCAGTAGAGTGGTAATCTTGGAACCTCCTGACTCAGAGTACTGCTACCTTCTCACTGCCATAGGAATGCAGCTAGTTGACAGCTGGCTTCAAGACATGCTTCCCTGTGAGAGCTGAGGACAGGGCAGAACCCTCCCGCATCCTGCCTGACTGTAGGAGTAGCTGCTAACATCCTATGTTAGTGGCTGGGAGAGGTTGCGGGAAAAGCATGTGTGAGCACTGGGCCTGAACTCCCGTGTATCTGAGTTGAATACAGCGATTTCCAACGGCTTTCCTCAACCAGAGTGTAGCTAGGTTCCAAATCCCATGTACGAGCGGGTAGCAGACATCTGCCTCCCATGCATACACACTTCTGAGAGTTGAGCTTATGGCCTGTACCTCCACATCCAGCCTGCTGGTACCCTTGGCTTCTAAAAGGCCTAGGCTCGCTGTTTGACGGAAGTGCTGGGAGAGGTAATTGGAATCTCCCGGCACACAAGACGAGTGCCTCCAAGCTCAATTCACGATTTCCCAGTAATTCTTGTGGTAGACAGGTGCTACATACTAAGTTCCATATGTGAGAAGGTAGCTGAACGCCTTGTCCAAAAGCATCTTACTTCTGAGAGTTGAGCACACCCTCAGTCCCTCACAGTTCCACACTGCCTGCAGAGTGAGTTTCACACGTCTTCACCAGAGACGATTGCCAGAGGCTTCTGAGTACAAGTTAACAATGCAGACCTGGAGGGTATCTCCAGGTGCAGTAGAGTGGTAATCTTGGAACCTCCTGACTCAGAGTACTGCTACCTTCTCACTGCCATAGGAATGCAGCTAGTTGACAGCTGGCTTCAAGACATGCTTCCCTGTGAGAGCTGAGGACAGGGCAGAACCCTCCCGCATCCTGCCTGACTGTAGGAGTAGCTGCTAACATCCTTAATGTTAGTGGCTGGGAGAGGTTGCGGGAAAAGCATGTGTGAGCACTGGGCCTGAACTCCCGTGTATCTGAGTTGAATACAGCGATTTCCAATGGCCTTCTCAATCACAGTGTAGCTAGGTTCCAACTCCCATGTCCGAGTGGGTAGCAGACATCTGCCTCCCATGCATACACACTTCTGAGAGTTGAGCTTATGGCCTGTACCTCCACATCCAGCCTGCTGGTACCCTTGGCTTCTAAAAGGCCTAGGCTCGCTGTTTGACGGAAGTGCTGGGAGAGGTAATTGGAATCACCCGGCACACAAGACTAGTGCCTCCAAGCTCAGTTCAGCGATTTCCTAGTAATTCCTGTGGTAGACTGGTGCTACATACTAAGTTCCATACGTGAGAGGGTAGCTGAACGCCTTGTCCAAAACCATCTTACTTCTGAGAGTTGAGCTCAGCCTCAGTCCCTCACAGTTCCACACTGCCTGCAGAGTGAGTTTCGCAGGTCTTCAGCAGAGACGTTTGCCAGAGGCTTCTGAGACGCAGGGTAACAATGCAGACCTGGAGGGTATCCCCAGGTGCAGTAGACTGGTAATCTTGGAACCTCCTGACTCAGAATACTGCTACCTTCTCACTGCCATAGGAATGCAGCTAGTTGACAGCTGGCTTCAAGACATGCTTCCCTGTGAGAGCTGAGGACAGGGCAGAACCCTCCCGCATCTGCCTGACTGTAGGAGTAGCTGCTAACATCCTAATGTTAGTGGCTGGGAGAGGTTGCGGGAAAAGCATGTGTGAGCACTGGGCCTGAACTCCCGTGTATCTGAGTTGAATACAGCGATTTCCAACGGCTTCTCAACCAGAGTGTAGCTAGGTTCCAAATCCCATGTACGAGCGGGTAGCAGACATCTGCCTCCCATGCATACACACTTCTGAGAGTTGAGCTTATGGCCTGTACCTCCACATCCAGCCTGCTGGTACCCTTGGCTTCTAAAAGGCCTAGGCTCGCTGTTTGACGGAAGTGCTGGGAGAGGTAATTGGAATCTCCCGGCACACAAGACGAGTGCCTCCAAGCTCAATTCACGATTTCCCAGTAATTCTTGTGGTAGACAGGTGCTACATACTAAGTTCCATATGTGAGAAGGGTAGCTGAACGCCTTGTCCAAAAGCATCTTACTTCTGAGAGTTGAGCTCACCCTCAGTCCCTCACAGTTCCACACTGCCTGCAGAGTGAGTTTCACACGTCTTCACCAGAGACGATTGCCAGAGGCTTCTGAGTACAAGGTTAACAATGCAGACCTGGAGGGTATCTCCAGGTGCAGTAGAGTGGTAATCTTGGAACCTCCTGACTCAGAGTACTGCTACCTTCTCACTGCCATAGGAATGCAGCTAGTTGACAGCTGGCTTCAAGACATGCTTCCCTGTGAGAGCTGAGGACAGGGCAGAACCCTCCCGCATCCTGCCTGACTGTAGGAGTAGCTGCTAACATCCTAATGTTAGTGGCTGGGAGAGGTTGCGGGAAAAGCATGTGTGAGCACTGGGCCTGAACTCCCGTGTATCTGAGTTGAATACAGCGATTTCCAACGGCTTTCATCAATCAGAGTGTAGCTAGGTTCCAACTCCCATGTCCGAGTGGGTAGCAGACATCTGCCTCCCATGCATACACACTTCTGAGAGTTGAGCTTATGGCCTGTACCTCCACATCCAGCCTGCTGGTACCCTTGGCTTCTAAAAGGCCTAGGCTCGCTGTTTGACGGAAGTGCTGGGAGAGGTAATTGGAATCACCCGGCACACAAGACTAGTGCCTCCAAGCTCAGTTCAGCGATTTCCTAGTAATTCCTGTGGTAGACTGGTGCTACATACTAAGTTCCATACGTGAGAGGGTAGCTGAACGCCTTGTCCAAAAGCATCTTACTTCTGAGAGTTGAGCTCAGCCTCAGTCCCTCACAGTTCCACACTGCCTGCAGAGTGAGTTTCACACGTCTTCAGCAGAGACGATTGCCAGAGGCTTCTGAGACGCAGGGTAACAATGCAGACCTGGAGGGTATCCCAGGTGCAGTAGACTGGTAATCTTGGAACCTCCTGACTCAGAATACTGCTACCTTCTCACTGCCATAGGAATGCAGCTAGTTGACAGCTGGCTTCAAGACATGCTTCCCTGTGAGAGCTGAGGACAGGGCAGAACCCTCCCGCATCCTGCCTGACTGTAGGAGTAGCTGCTAACATCCTAATGTTAGTGGCTGGGAGAGGTTGCGGGAAAAGCATGTGTGAGCACTGGGCCTGAACTCCCGTGTATCTGAGTTGAATACAGCGATTTCCAACGGCTTTCCTCAACCAGAGTGTAGCTAGGTTCCAAATCCCATGTACGAGCGGGTAGCAGACATCTGCCTCCCATGCATACACACTTCTGAGAGTTGAGCTTATGGCCTGTACCTCCACATCCAGCCTGCTGGTACCCTTGGCTTCTAAAAGGCCTAGGCTCGCTGTTTGACGGAAGTGCTGGGAGAGGTAATTGGAATCATCCCGGCACACAAGACGAGTGCCTCCAAGCTCAATTCACGATTTCCCAGTAATTCTTGTGGTAGACAGGTGCTACATACTAAGTTCCATATGTGAGAAGGTAGCTGAACGCCTTGTCCAAAAGCATCTTACTTCTGAGAGTTGAGCTCACCTCAGTCCCTCACAGTTCCACACTGCCTGCAGAGTGAGTTTCACACGTCTTCACCAGAGACGATTGCCAGAGGCTTCTGAGTACAAGTTAACAATGCAGACCTGGAGGGTATCTCCAGGTGCAGTAGAGTGGTAATCTTGGAACCTCCTGACTCAGAGTACTGCTACCTTCTCACTGCCATAGGAATGCAGCTAGTTGACAGCTGGCTTCAAGACATGCTTCCCTGTGAGAGCTGAGGACAGGGCAGAACCCTCCCGCATCCTGCCTGACTGTAGGAGTAGCTGCTAACATCCTATGTTAGTGGCTGGGAGAGGTTGCGGGAAAAGCATGTGTGAGCACTGGGCCTGAACTCCCGTGTATCTGAGTTGAATACAGCGATTTCCACTGGCCTTCTTCATCAACAGAGTGTAGCTAGGTTCCAACTCCCATGTCCGAGTGGGTAGCAGACATCTGCCTCCCATGCATACACACTTCTGAGAGTTGAGCTTATGGCCTGTACCTCCACATCCAGCCTGCTGGTACCCTTGGCTTCTAAAAGGCCTAGGCTCGCTGTTTGACGGAAGTGCTGGGAGAGGTAATTGGAATCTACCCGGCACACAAGACTAGTGCCTCCAAGCTCAGTTCAGCGATTTCCTAGTAATTCCTGTGGTAGACTGGTGCTACATACTAAGTTCCATACGTGAGAGGGTAGCTGAACGCCTTGTCCAAAACCATCTTACTTCTGAGAGTTGAGCTCAGCCTCAGTCCCTCACAGTTCCACACTGCCTGCAGAGTGAGTTTCGCAGGTCTTCAGCAGAGACGTTTGCCAGAGGCTTCTGAGACGCAGGGTAACAATGCAGACCTGGAGGGTATCCCCAGGTGCAGTCGACTGGTAATCTTGGAACCTCCTGACTCAGAATACTGCTACCTTCTCACTGCCATAGGAATGCAGCTAGTTGACAGCTGGCTTCAAGACATGCTTCCCTGTGAGAGCTGAGGACAGGGCAGAACCCTCCCGCATGCCTGCCTGACTGTAGGAGTAGCTGCTAACATCCTAATGTTAGTGGCTGGGAGAGGTTGCGGGAAAAGCATGTGTGAGCACTGGGCCTGAACTCCCGTGTATCTGAGTTGAATACAGCGATTTCCACGGCTTTCCTCAACCAGAGTGTAGCTAGGTTCCAAATCCCATGTACGAGCGGGTAGCAGACATCTGCCTCCCATGCATACACACTTCTGAGAGTTGAGCTTATGGCCTGTACCTCCACATCCAGCCTGCTGGTACCCTTGGCTTCTAAAAGGCCTAGGCTCGCTGTTTGACGGAAGTGCTGGGAGAGGTAATTGGAATCTCCCGGCACACAAGACGAGTGCCTCCAAGCTCAATTCACGATTTCCCAGTAATTCTTGTGGTAGACAGGTGCTACATACTAAGTTCCATATGTGAGAGGTAGCTGAACGCCTTGTCCAAAAGCATCTTACTTCTGAGAGTTGAGCTCACCTCAGTCCCTCACAGTTCCACACTGCCTGCAGAGTGAGTTTCACACGTCTTCACCAGAGACGATTGCCAGAGGCTTCTGAGTACAAGTTAACAATGCAGACCTGGAGGGTATCTCCAGGTGCAGTAGAGTGGTAATCTTGGAACCTCCTGACTCAGAGTACTGCTACCTTCTCACTGCCATAGGAATGCAGCTAGTTGACAGCTGGCTTCAAGACATGCTTCCCTGTGAGAGCTGAGGACAGGGCAGAACCCTCCCGCATCCTGCCTGACTGTAGGAGTAGCTGCTAACATCCTATGTTAGTGGCTGGGAGAGGTTGCGGGAAAAGCATGTGTGAGCACTGGGCCTGAACTCCCGTGTATCTGAGTTGAATACAGCGATTTCCAACGGCTTTCCTCAACCAGAGTGTAGCTAGGTTCCAAATCCCATGTACGAGCGGGTAGCAGACATCTGCCTCCCATGCATACACACTTCTGAGAGTTGAGCTTATGGCCTGTACCTCCACATCCAGCCTGCTGGTACCCTTGGCTTCTAAAAGGCCTAGGCTCGCTGTTTGACGGAAGTGCTGGGAGAGGTAATTGGAATCTCCCGGCACACAAGACGAGTGCCTCCAAGCTCAATTCACGATTTCCCAGTAATTCTTGTGGTAGACAGGTGCTACATACTAAGTTCCATATGTGAGAAGGTAGCTGAACGCCTTGTCCAAAAGCATCTTACTTCTGAGAGTTGAGCTCACCCTCAGTCCCTCACAGTTCCACACTGCCTGCAGAGTGAGTTTCACACGTCTTCACCAGAGACGATTGCCAGAGGCTTCTGAGTACAAGTTAACAATGCAGACCTGGAGGGTATCTCCAGGTGCAGTAGAGTGGTAATCTTGGAACCTCCTGACTCAGAGTACTGCTACCTTCTCACTGCCATAGGAATGCAGCTAGTTGACAGCTGGCTTCAAGACATGCTTCCCTGTGAGAGCTGAGGACAGGGCAGAACCCTCCCGCATCCTGCCTGACTGTAGGAGTAGCTGCTAACATCCTTATGTTAGTGGCTGGGAGAGGTTGCGGGAAAAGCATGTGTGAGCACTGGGCCTGAACTCCCGTGTATCTGAGTTGAATACAGCGATTTCCAACTGGCCTTCTTCAATCACGAGTGTAGCTAGGTTCCAACTCCCATGTCCGAGTGGGTAGCAGACATCTGCCTCCCATGCATACACACTTCTGAGAGTTGAGCTTATGGCCTGTACCTCCACATCCAGCCTGCTGGTACCCTTGGCTTCTAAAAGGCCTAGGCTCGCTGTTTGACGGAAGTGCTGGGAGAGGTAATTGGAATCACCCGGCACACAAGACTAGTGCCTCCAAGCTCAGTTCAGCGATTTCCTAGTAATTCCTGTGGTAGACTGGTGCTACATACTAAGTTCCATACGTGAGAGGGTAGCTGAACGCCTTGTCCAAAACCATCTTACTTCTGAGAGTTGAGCTCAGCCTCAGTCCCTCACAGTTCCACACTGCCTGCAGAGTGAGTTTCGCAGGTCTTCAGCAGAGACGTTTGCCAGAGGCTTCTGAGACGCAGGGTAACAATGCAGACCTGGAGGGTATCCCCAGGTGCAGTCGACTGGTAATCTTGGAACCTCCTGACTCAGAATACTGCTACCTTCTCACTGCCATAGGAATGCAGCTAGTTGACAGCTGGCTTCAAGACATGCTTCCCTGTGAGAGCTGAGGACAGGGCAGAACCCTCCCGCATCCTGCCTGACTGTAGGAGTAGCTGCTAACATCCTTAATGTTAGTGGCTGGGAGAGGTTGCGGGAAAAGCATGTGTGAGCACTGGGCCTGAACTCCCGTGTATCTGAGTTGAATACAGCGATTTCCAACGGCTTTCCTCAACCAGAGTGTAGCTAGGTTCCAAATCCCATGTACGAGCGGGTAGCAGACATCTGCCTCCCATGCATACACACTTCTGAGAGTTGAGCTTATGGCCTGTACCTCCACAGCCAGCCTGCTGGTACCCTTGGCTTCTAAAAGGCCTAGGCTCGCTGTTTGACGGAAGTGCTGGGAGAGGTAATTGGAATCTCCCGGCACACAAGACGAGTGCCTCCAAGCTCAAGTTCACGATTTCCCAGTAATTCTTGTGGTAGACAGGTGCTACATACTAAGTTCCATATGTGAGAAGGGTAGCTGAACGCCTTGTCCAAAAGCATCTTACTTCTGAGAGTTGAGCTCACCCTCAGTCCCTCACAGTTCCACACTGCCTGCAGAGTGAGTTTCACACGTCTTCACCAGAGACGATTGCCAGAGGCTTCTGAGTACAAGGTTAACAATGCAGACCTGGAGGGTATCTCCAGGTGCAGTAGACGTGGTAATCTTGGAACCTCCTGACTCAGAGTACTGCTACCTTCTCACTGCCATAGGAATGCAGCTAGTTGACAGCTGGCTTCAAGACATGCTTCCCTGTGAGAGCTGAGGACAGGGCAGAACCCTCCCGCATCCTGCCTGACTGTAGGAGTAGCTGCTAACATCCTAATGTTAGTGGCTGGGAGAGGTTGCGGGAAAAGCATGTGTGAGCACTGGGCCTGAACTCCCGTGTATCTGAGTTGAATACAGCGATTTCCAACGGCTTTCCTCAACCAGAGTGTAGCTAGGTTCCAAATCCCATGTACGAGCGGGGTAGCAGACATCTGCCTCCCATGCATACACACTTCTGAGAGTTGAGCTTATGGCCTGTACCTCCACATCCAGCCTGCTGGTACCCTTGGCTTCTAAAAGGCCTAGGCTCGCTGTTTGACGGAAGTGCTGGGAGAGGTAATTGGAATCTCCCGGCACACAAGACTAGTGCCTCCAAGCTCAATTCACGATTTCCCAGTAATTCTTGTGGTAGACAGGTGCTACATACTAAGTTCCATATGTGAGAAGGTAGCTGAACGCCTTGTCCAAAAGCATCTTACTTCTGAGAGTTGAGCTCAGCCTCAGTCCCTCACAGTTCCACACTGCCTGCAGAGTGAGTTTCAGCACGGTCTTCAGCAGAGACGATTTGCCAGAGGCTTCTGAGACGAAGGTTAACAATGCAGACCTGGAGGGTATCCCAGGTGCAGTAGAGTGGTAATCTTGGAACCTCCTGACTCAGAGTACTGCTACCTTCTCACTGCCATAGGAATGCAGCTAGTTGACAGCTGGCTTCAAGACATGCTTCCCTGTGAGAGCTGAGGACAGGGCAGAACCCTCCCGCATCCTGCCTGACTGTAGGAGTAGCTGCTAACATCCTAATGTTAGTGGCTGGGAGAGGTTGCGGGAAAAGCATGTGTGAGCACTGGGCCTGAACTCCCGTGTATCTGAGTTGAATACAGCGATTTCCAATGGCCTTCTTCAATCACAGTGTAGCTAGGTTCCAACTCCCATGTCCGAGTGGGTAGCAGACATCTGCCTCCCATGCATACACACTTCTGAGAGTTGAGCTTATGGCCTGTACCTCCACATCCAGCCTGCTGGTACCCTTGGCTTCTAAAAGGCCTAGGCTCGCTGTTTGACGGAAGTGCTGGGAGAGGTAATTGGAATCACCCGGCACACAAGACTAGTGCCTCCAAGCTCAGTTCAGCGATTTCCTAGTAATTCCTGTGGTAGACTGGTGCTACATACTAAGTTCCATACGTGAGAGGGTAGCTGAACGCCTTGTCCAAAACCATCTTACTTCTGAGAGTTGAGCTCAGCCTCAGTCCCTCACAGTTCCACACTGCCTGCAGAGTGAGTTTCGCAGGTCTTCAGCAGAGACGTTTGCCAGAGGCTTCTGAGACGCAGGGTAACAATGCAGACCTGGAGGGTATCCCCAGGTGCAGTCGACTGGTAATCTTGGAACCTCCTGACTCAGAATACTGCTACCTTCTCACTGCCATAGGAATGCAGCTAGTTGACAGCTGGCTTCAAGACATGCTTCCCTGTGAGAGCTGAGGACAGGGCAGAACCCTCCCGCATGCTGCCTGACTGTAGGAGTAGCTGCTAACATCCTAATGTTAGTGGCTGGGAGAGGTTGCGGGAAAAGCATGTGTGAGCACTGGGCCTGAACTCCCGTGTATCTGAGTTGAATACAGCGATTTCCAACGGCTTTCCTCAACCAGAGTGTAGCTAGGTTCCAAATCCCATGTACGAGCGGGTAGCAGACATCTGCCTCCCATGCATACACACTTCTGAGAGTTGAGCTTATGGCCTGTACCTCCACATCCAGCCTGCTGGTACCCTTGGCTTCTAAAAGGCCTAGGCTCGCTGTTTGACGGAAGTGCTGGGAGAGGTAATTGGAATCTCCCGGCACACAAGACGAGTGCCTCCAAGCTCAATTCACGATTTCCCAGTAATTCTTGTGGTAGACAGGTGCTACATACTAAGTTCCATATGTGAGAAGGTAGCTGAACGCCTTGTCCAAAAGCATCTTACTTCTGAGAGTTGAGCACACCCTCAGTCCCTCACACTTCCACACTGCCTGCAGAGTGAGTTTCACACGTCTTCACCAGAGACGATTGCCAGAGGCTTCTGAGTACAAGTTAACAATGCAGACCTGGAGGGTATCTCCAGGTGCAGTAGAGTGGTAATCTTGGAACCTCCTGACTCAGAGTACTGCTACCTTCTCACTGCCATAGGAATGCAGCTAGTTGACAGCTGGCTTCAAGACATGCTTCCCTGTGAGAGCTGAGGACAGGGCAGAACCCTCCCGCATCCTGCCTGACTGTAGGAGTAGCTGCTAACATCCTAATGTTAGTGGCTGGGAGAGGTTGCGGGAAAAGCATGTGTGAGCACTGGGCCTGAACTCCCGTGTATCTGAGTTGAATACAGCGATTTCCAATGGCCTTCTTCAATCACAGTGTAGCTAGGTTCCAACTCCCATGTCCGAGTGGGTAGCAGACATCTGCCTCCCATGCATACACACTTCTGAGAGTTGAGCTTATGGCCTGTACCTCCACATCCAGCCTGCTGGTACCCTTGGCTTCTAAAAGGCCTAGGCTCGCTGTTTGACGGAAGTGCTGGGAGAGGTAATTGGAATCACCCGGCACACAAGACTAGTGCCTCCAAGCTCAGTTCAGCGATTTCCTAGTAATTCCTGTGGTAGACTGGTGCTACATACTAAGTTCCATACGTGAGAGGGTAGCTGAACGCCTTGTCCAAAACCATCTTACTTCTGAGAGTTGAGCTCAGCCTCAGTCCCTCACAGTTCCACACTGCCTGCAGAGTGAGTTTCGCAGGTCTTCAGCAGAGACGTTTGCCAGAGGCTTCTGAGACGCAGGGTAACAATGCAGACCTGGAGGGTATCCCCAGGTGCAGTAGACTGGTAATCTTGGAACCTCCTGACTCAGAATACTGCTACCTTCTCACTGCCATAGGAATGCAGCTAGTTGACAGCTGGCTTCAAGACATGCTTCCCTGTGAGAGCTGAGGACAGGGCAGAACCCTCCCGCATGCTGCCTGACTGTAGGAGTAGCTGCTAACATCCTAATGTTAGTGGCTGGGAGAGGTTGCGGGAAAAGCATGTGTGAGCACTGGGCCTGAACTCCCGTGTATCTGAGTTGAATACAGCGATTTCCAACGGCTTTCCTCAACCAGAGTGTAGCTAGGTTCCAAATCCCATGTACGAGCGGGTAGCAGACATCTGCCTCCCATGCATACACACTTCTGAGAGTTGAGCTTATGGCCTGTACCTCCACATCCAGCCTGCTGGTACCCTTGGCTTCTAAAAGGCCTAGGCTCGCTGTTTGACGGAAGTGCTGGGAGAGGTAATTGGAATCACCCGGCACACAAGACTAGTGCCTCCAAGCTCAGTTCAGCGATTTCCTAGTAATTCCTGTGGTAGACTGGTGCTACATACTAAGTTCCATACGTGAGAGGGTAGCTGAACGCCTTGTCCAAAACCATCTTACTTCTGAGAGTTGAGCTCAGCCTCAGTCCCTCACAGTTCCACACTGCCTGCAGAGTGAGTTTCGCAGGTCTTCAGCAGAGACGTTTGCCAGAGGCTTCTGAGACGCAGGGTAACAATGCAGACCTGGAGGGTATCCCCAGGTGCAGTAGACTGGTAATCTTGGAACCTCCTGACTCAGAATACTGCTACCTTCTCACTGCCATAGGAATGCAGCTAGTTGACAGCTGGCTTCAAGACATGCTTCCCTGTGAGAGCTGAGGACAGGGCAGAACCCTCCCGCATGCCTGCCTGACTGTAGGAGTAGCTGCTAACATCCTAATGTTAGTGGCTGGGAGAGGTTGCGGGAAAAGCATGTGTGAGCACTGGGCCTGAACTCCCGTGTATCTGAGTTGAATACAGCGATTTCCAACGGCTTTCCTCAACCAGAGTGTAGCTAGGTTCCAAATCCCATGTACGAGCGGGTAGCAGACATCTGCCTCCCATGCATACACACTTCTGAGAGTTGAGCTTATGGCCTGTACCTCCACATCCAGCCTGCTGGTACCCTTGGCTTCTAAAAGGCCTAGGCTCGCTGTTTGACGGAAGTGCTGGGAGAGGTAATTGGAATCTCCCGGCACACAAGACGAGTGCCTCCAAGCTCAATTCACGATTTCCCAGTAATTCTTGTGGTAGACAGGTGCTACATACTAAGTTCCATATGTGAGAAGGTAGCTGAACGCCTTGTCCAAAAGCATCTTACTTCTGAGAGTTGAGCTCACCCTCAGTCCCTCACAGTTCCACACTGCCTGCAGAGTGAGTTTCACACGTCTTCACCAGAGACGATTGCCAGAGGCTTCTGAGTACAAGTTAACAATGCAGACCTGGAGGGTATCTCCAGGTGCAGTAGAGTGGTAATCTTGGAACCTCCTGACTCAGAGTACTGCTACCTTCTCACTGCCATAGGAATGCAGCTAGTTGACAGCTGGCTTCAAGACATGCTTCCCTGTGAGAGCTGAGGACAGGGCAGAACCCTCCCGCATCCTGCCTGACTGTAGGAGTAGCTGCTAACATCCTAATGTTAGTGGCTGGGAGAGGTTGCGGGAAAAGCATGTGTGAGCACTGGGCCTGAACTCCCGTGTATCTGAGTTGAATACAGCGATTTCCAATGGCCTTCTTCAATCACAGTGTAGCTAGGTTCCAACTCCCATGTCCGAGTGGGTAGCAGACATCTGCCTCCCATGCATACACACTTCTGAGAGTTGAGCTTATGGCCTGTACCTCCACATCCAGCCTGCTGGTACCCTTGGCTTCTAAAAGGCCTAGGCTCGCTGTTTGACGGAAGTGCTGGGAGAGGTAATTGGAATCACCCGGCACACAAGACTAGTGCCTCCAAGCTCAGTTCAGCGATTTCCTAGTAATTCCTGTGGTAGACTGGTGCTACATACTAAGTTCCATACGTGAGAGGGTAGCTGAACGCCTTGTCCAAAACCATCTTACTTCTGAGAGTTGAGCTCAGCCTCAGTCCCTCACAGTTCCACACTGCCTGCAGAGTGAGTTTCGCAGGTCTTCAGCAGAGACGTTTGCCAGAGGCTTCTGAGACGCAGGGTAACAATGCAGACCTGGAGGGTATCCCCAGGTGCAGTAGACTGGTAATCTTGGAACCTCCTGACTCAGAATACTGCTACCTTCTCACTGCCATAGGAATGCAGCTAGTTGACAGCTGGCTTCAAGACATGCTTCCCTGTGAGAGCTGAGGACAGGGCAGAACCCTCCCGCATGCTGCCTGACTGTAGGAGTAGCTGCTAACATCCTAATGTTAGTGGCTGGGAGAGGTTGCGGGAAAAGCATGTGTGAGCACTGGGCCTGAACTCCCGTGTATCTGAGTTGAATACAGCGATTTCCAACGGCTTTCCTCAACCAGAGTGTAGCTAGGTTCCAAATCCCATGTACGAGCGGGTAGCAGACATCTGCCTCCCATGCATACACACTTCTGAGAGTTGAGCTTATGGCCTGTACCTCCACATCCAGCCTGCTGGTACCCTTGGCTTCTAAAAGGCCTAGGCTCGCTGTTTGACGGAAGTGCTGGGAGAGGTAATTGGAATCTCCCGGCACACAAGACGAGTGCCTCCAAGCTCAATTCACGATTTCCCAGTAATTCTTGTGGTAGACAGGTGCTACATACTAAGTTCCATATGTGAGAAGGTAGCTGAACGCCTTGTCCAAAAGCATCTTACTTCTGAGAGTTGAGCCCACCCTCAGTCCCTCACAGTTCCACACTGCCTGCAGAGTGAGTTTCACACGTCTTCACCAGAGACGATTGCCAGAGGCTTCTGAGTACAAGTTAACAATGCAGACCTGGAGGGTATCTCCAGGTGCAGTAGAGTGGTAATCTTGGAACCTCCTGACTCAGAGTACTGCTACCTTCTCACTGCCATAGGAATGCAGCTAGTTGACAGCTGGCTTCAAGACATGCTTCCCTGTGAGAGCTGAGGACAGGGCAGAACCCTCCCGCATCCTGCCTGACTGTAGGAGTAGCTGCTAACATCCTAATGTTAGTGGCTGGGAGAGGTTGCGGGAAAAGCATGTGTGAGCACTGGGCCTGAACTCCCGTGTATCTGAGTTGAATACAGCGATTTCCAATGGCCTTCTTCAATCACAGTGTAGCTAGGTTCCAACTCCCATGTCCGAGTGGGTAGCAGACATCTGCCTCCCATGCATACACACTTCTGAGAGTTGAGCTTATGGCCTGTACCTCCACATCCAGCCTGCTGGTACCCTTGGCTTCTAAAAGGCCTAGGCTCGCTGTTTGACGGAAGTGCTGGGAGAGGTAATTGGAATCACCCGGCACACAAGACTAGTGCCTCCAAGCTCAGTTCAGCGATTTCCTAGTAATTCCTGTGGTAGACTGGTGCTACATACTAAGTTCCATACGTGAGAGGGTAGCTGAACGCCTTGTCCAAAACCATCTTACTTCTGAGAGTTGAGCTCAGCCTCAGTCCCTCACAGTTCCACACTGCCTGCAGAGTGAGTTTCGCAGGTCTTCAGCAGAGACGTTTGCCAGAGGCTTCTGAGACGCAGGGTAACAATGCAGACCTGGAGGGTATCTCCAGGTGCAGTAGACTGGTAATCTTGGAACCTCCTGACTCAGAGTACTGCTACCTTCTCACTGCCATAGGAATGCAGCTAGTTGACAGCTGGCTTCAAGACATGCTTCCCTGTGAGAGCTGAGGACAGGGCAGAACCCTCCCGCATCCTGCCTGACTGTAGGAGTAGCTGCTAACATCCTTATGTTAGTGGCTGGGAGAGGTTGCGGGAAAAGCATGTGTGAGCACTGGGCCTGAACTCCCGTGTATCTGAGTTGAATACAGCGATTTCCAATGGCCTTCTCATCAACCAGAGTGTAGCTAGGTTCCAACTCCCATGTCCGAGTGGGTAGCAGACATCTGCCTCCCATGCATACACACTTCTGAGAGTTGAGCTTATGGCCTGTACCTCCACATCCAGCCTGCTGGTACCCTTGGCTTCTAAAAGGCCTAGGCTCGCTGTTTGACGGAAGTGCTGGGAGAGGTAATTGGAATCACCCGGCACACAAGACTAGTGCCTCCAAGCTCAGTTCAGCGATTTCCTAGTAATTCCTGTGGTAGACTGGTGCTACATACTAAGTTCCATACGTGAGAGGGTAGCTGAACGCCTTGTCCAAAACCATCTTACTTCTGAGAGTTGAGCTCAGCCTCAGTCCCTCACAGTTCCACACTGCCTGCAGAGTGAGTTTCGCAGGTCTTCAGCAGAGACGTTTGCCAGAGGCTTCTGAGACGCAGGGTAACAATGCAGACCTGGAGGGTATCCCCAGGTGCAGTCGACTGGTAATCTTGGAACCTCCTGACTCAGAATACTGCTACCTTCTCACTGCCATAGGAATGCAGCTAGTTGACAGCTGGCTTCAAGACATGCTTCCCTGTGAGAGCTGAGGACAGGGCAGAACCCTCCCGCATGCTGCCTGACTGTAGGAGTAGCTGCTAACATCCTAATGTTAGTGGCTGGGAGAGGTTGCGGGAAAAGCATGTGTGAGCACTGGGCCTGAACTCCCGTGTATCTGAGTTGAATACAGCGATTTCCAACGGCTTTCCTCAACCAGAGTGTAGCTAGGTTCCAAATCCCATGTACGAGCGGGTAGCAGACATCTGCCTCCCATGCATACACACTTCTGAGAGTTGAGCTTATGGCCTGTACCTCCACATCCAGCCTGCTGGTACCCTTGGCTTCTAAAAGGCCTAGGCTCGCTGTTTGACGGAAGTGCTGGGAGAGGTAATTGGAATCTCCCGGCACACAAGACGAGTGCCTCCAAGCTCAATTCACGATTTCCCAGTAATTCTTGTGGTAGACAGGTGCTACATACTAAGTTCCATATGTGAGAAGGTAGCTGAACGCCTTGTCCAAAAGCATCTTACTTCTGAGAGTTGAGCACACCCTCAGTCCCTCACACTTCCACACTGCCTGCAGAGTGAGTTTCACACGTCTTCACCAGAGACGATTGCCAGAGGCTTCTGAGTACAAGTTAACAATGCAGACCTGGAGGGTATCTCCAGGTGCAGTAGAGTGGTAATCTTGGAACCTCCTGACTCAGAGTACTGCTACCTTCTCACTGCCATAGGAATGCAGCTAGTTGACAGCTGGCTTCAAGACATGCTTCCCTGTGAGAGCTGAGGACAGGGCAGAACCCTCCCGCATCCTGCCTGACTGTAGGAGTAGCTGCTAACATCCTTAATGTTAGTGGCTGGGAGAGGTTGCGGGAAAAGCATGTGTGAGCACTGGGCCTGAACTCCCGTGTATCTGAGTTGAATACAGCGATTTCCAATGGCCTTCTTCAATCACAGTGTAGCTAGGTTCCAACTCCCATGTCCGAGTGGGTAGCAGACATCTGCCTCCCATGCATACACACTTCTGAGAGTTGAGCTTATGGCCTGTACCTCCACATCCAGCCTGCTGGTACCCTTGGCTTCTAAAAGGCCTAGGCTCGCTGTTTGACGGAAGTGCTGGGAGAGGTAATTGGAATCACCCGGCACACAAGACTAGTGCCTCCAAGCTCAGTTCAGCGATTTCCTAGTAATTCCTGTGGTAGACTGGTGCTACATACTAAGTTCCATACGTGAGAGGGTAGCTGAACGCCTTGTCCAAAACCATCTTACTTCTGAGAGTTGAGCTCAGCCTCAGTCCCTCACAGTTCCACACTGCCTGCAGAGTGAGTTTCGCAGGTCTTCAGCAGAGACGTTTGCCAGAGGCTTCTGAGACGCAGGGTAACAATGCAGACCTGGAGGGTATCCCCAGGTGCAGTCGACTGGTAATCTTGGAACCTCCTGACTCAGAATACTGCTACCTTCTCACTGCCATAGGAATGCAGCTAGTTGACAGCTGGCTTCAAGACATGCTTCCCTGTGAGAGCTGAGGACAGGGCAGAACCCTCCCGCATGCTGCCTGACTGTAGGAGTAGCTGCTAACATCCTAATGTTAGTGGCTGGGAGAGGTTGCGGGAAAAGCATGTGTGAGCACTGGGCCTGAACTCCCGTGTATCTGAGTTGAATACAGCGATTTCCAACGGCTTTCCTCAACCAGAGTGTAGCTAGGTTCCAAATCCCATGTACGAGCGGGTAGCAGACATCTGCCTCCCATGCATACACACTTCTGAGAGTTGAGCTTATGGCCTGTACCTCCACATCCAGCCTGCTGGTACCCTTGGCTTCTAAAAGGCCTAGGCTCGCTGTTTGACGGAAGTGCTGGGAGAGGTAATTGGAATCTCCCGGCACACAAGACGAGTGCCTCCAAGCTCAATTCACGATTTCCCAGTAATTCTTGTGGTAGACAGGTGCTACATACTAAGTTCCATATGTGAGATGGTAGCTGAACGCCTTGTCCAAAAGCATCTTACTTCTGAGAGTTGAGCCCACCCTCAGTCCCTCACACTTCCACACTGCCTGCAGAGTGAGTTTCACACGTCTTCACCAGAGACGATTGCCAGAGGCTTCTGAGTACAAGTTAACAATGCAGACCTGGAGGGTATCTCCAGGTGCAGTAGAGTGGTAATCTTGGAACCTCCTGACTCAGAGTACTGCTACCTTCTCACTGCCATAGGAATGCAGCTAGTTGACAGCTGGCTTCAAGACATGCTTCCCTGTGAGAGCTGAGGACAGGGCAGAACCCTCCCGCATCCTGCCTGACTGTAGGAGTAGCTGCTAACATCCTAATGTTAGTGGCTGGGAGAGGTTGCGGGAAAAGCATGTGTGAGCACTGGGCCTGAACTCCCGTGTATCTGAGTTGAATACAGCGATTTCCAATGGCCTTCTTCAATCACAGTGTAGCTAGGTTCCAACTCCCATGTCCGAGTGGGTAGCAGACATCTGCCTCCCATGCATACACACTTCTGAGAGTTGAGCTTATGGCCTGTACCTCCACATCCAGCCTGCTGGTACCCTTGGCTTCTAAAAGGCCTAGGCTCGCTGTTTGACGGAAGTGCTGGGAGAGGTAATTGGAATCACCCGGCACACAAGACTAGTGCCTCCAAGCTCAGTTCAGCGATTTCCTAGTAATTCCTGTGGTAGACTGGTGCTACATACTAAGTTCCATACGTGAGAGGGTAGCTGAACGCCTTGTCCAAAACCATCTTACTTCTGAGAGTTGAGCTCAGCCTCAGTCCCTCACAGTTCCACACTGCCTGCAGAGTGAGTTTCGCAGGTCTTCAGCAGAGACGTTTGCCAGAGGCTTCTGAGACGCAGGGTAACAATGCAGACCTGGAGGGTATCCCCAGGTGCAGTCGACTGGTAATCTTGGAACCTCCTGACTCAGAATACTGCTACCTTCTCACTGCCATAGGAATGCAGCTAGTTGACAGCTGGCTTCAAGACATGCTTCCCTGTGAGAGCTGAGGACAGGGCAGAACCCTCCCGCATGCTGCCTGACTGTAGGAGTAGCTGCTAACATCCTAATGTTAGTGGCTGGGAGAGGTTGCGGGAAAAGCATGTGTGAGCACTGGGCCTGAACTCCCGTGTATCTGAGTTGAATACAGCGATTTCCAACGGCTTTCCTCAACCAGAGTGTAGCTAGGTTCCAAATCCCATGTACGAGCGGGTAGCAGACATCTGCCTCCCATGCATACACACTTCTGAGAGTTGAGCTTATGGCCTGTACCTCCACATCCAGCCTGCTGGTACCCTTGGCTTCTAAAAGGCCTAGGCTCGCTGTTTGACGGAAGTGCTGGGAGAGGTAATTGGAATCTCCCGGCACACAAGACGAGTGCCTCCAAGCTCAATTCACGATTTCCCAGTAATTCTTGTGGTAGACAGGTGCTACATACTAAGTTCCATATGTGAGAAGGTAGCTGAACGCCTTGTCCAAAAGCATCTTACTTCTGAGAGTTGAGCACACCCTCAGTCCCTCACACTTCCACACTGCCTGCAGAGTGAGTTTCACACGTCTTCACCAGAGACGATTGCCAGAGGCTTCTGAGTACAAGTTAACAATGCAGACCTGGAGGGTATCTCCAGGTGCAGTAGAGTGGTAATCTTGGAACCTCCTGACTCAGAGTACTGCTACCTTCTCACTGCCATAGGAATGCAGCTAGTTGACAGCTGGCTTCAAGACATGCTTCCCTGTGAGAGCTGAGGACAGGGCAGAACCCTCCCGCATCCTGCCTGACTGTAGGAGTAGCTGCTAACATCCTAATGTTAGTGGCTGGGAGAGGTTGCGGGAAAAGCATGTGTGAGCACTGGGCCTGAACTCCCGTGTATCTGAGTTGAATACAGCGATTTCCAATGGCCTTCTTCAATCACAGTGTAGCTAGGTTCCAACTCCCATGTCCGAGTGGGTAGCAGACATCTGCCTCCCATGCATACACACTTCTGAGAGTTGAGCTTATGGCCTGTACCTCCACATCCAGCCTGCTGGTACCCTTGGCTTCTAAAAGGCCTAGGCTCGCTGTTTGACGGAAGTGCTGGGAGAGGTAATTGGAATCACCCGGCACACAAGACTAGTGCCTCCAAGCTCAGTTCAGCGATTTCCTAGTAATTCCTGTGGTAGACTGGTGCTACATACTAAGTTCCATACGTGAGAGGGTAGCTGAACGCCTTGTCCAAAACCATCTTACTTCTGAGAGTTGAGCTCAGCCTCAGTCCCTCACAGTTCCACACTGCCTGCAGAGTGAGTTTCGCAGGTCTTCAGCAGAGACGTTTGCCAGAGGCTTCTGAGACGCAGGGTAACAATGCAGACCTGGAGGGTATCCCCAGGTGCAGTCGACTGGTAATCTTGGAACCTCCTGACTCAGAATACTGCTACCTTCTCACTGCCATAGGAATGCAGCTAGTTGACAGCTGGCTTCAAGACATGCTTCCCTGTGAGAGCTGAGGACAGGGCAGAACCCTCCCGCATGCTGCCTGACTGTAGGAGTAGCTGCTAACATCCTTATGTTAGTGGCTGGGAGAGGTTGCGGGAAAAGCATGTGTGAGCACTGGGCCTGAACTCCCGTGTATCTGAGTTGAATACAGCGATTTCCAACGGCTTTCCTCAACCAGAGTGTAGCTAGGTTCCAAATCCCATGTACGAGCGGGTAGCAGACATCTGCCTCCCATGCATACACACTTCTGAGAGTTGAGCTTATGGCCTGTACCTCCACATCCAGCCTGCTGGTACCCTTGGCTTCTAAAAGGCTAGGCTCGCTGTTGACGGAAGGTGCTGGGAGAGGTAATTGGAATCTCCCGGCACACAAGACGAGTGCCTCCAAGCTCAATTCACGATTTCCCAGTAATTCTTGTGGTAGACAGGTGCTACATACTAAGTTCCATATGTGAGAATGGTAGCTGAACGCCTTGTCCAAAAGCATCTTACTTCTGAGAGTTGAGCACACCCTCAGTCCCTCACCATTCCACACTGCCTGCAGAGTGACGTTTACACGTCTTCACCAGAGACGATTGCCAAGAGGCTTTCTGAAGTACAAGTTAACACTGCAGACCTGGAGGGTATCTTCCGGTGCAGTAGAGTGGTAATCTTGGAACCTCCTGACTCAGAGTACTGCTACCTTCTCACTGCCATAGGAATGCAGCTAG
>NW_023330095.1:0-26560 GCF_011100685.1 Canis lupus familiaris | reverse complement strand
ACTGAGGGTGGCTTCTGGAACTGCGGACATTTTCACAGATGAGACTCCCACCCACGAGCCCAGGAAGGCCTCCCAGAGGACTGGTATGGCTCACTGCACAAGTCTTGTGCTCCTTTGGTTCTGTCTCATTAATTATTCTCTGTGATGCTCCTGAGAAGGGCGTCATGTCCTTCATTTCCTTCCTGAGTGCTCATTGCCAGGACACGCAGGGCTATCTTCTGCGATGTAGGGTCAGTGTTGTGTCCCCTGACTTATGAACTCACTCCTTAGTTCTAACAGGCTTGGTGGCGGCTCTCGAGTTTCCTGTTTCTAGTACCACGTCTTCAGCATATAAGGACAGTGTGAGTTCCCCTTCCAGTTGTGGAACCTTTGCTGTTTACAGCTTAATGTCCTAGAAAGCCCCACAATTGAATCAAAACTGAGTCCAGGCAAAGGGCAGGAAGCACCTATTAGAATGAGAACAGAGCTCAATGCCCTAGAAGGCCCCATATCAAAATGTAAAGAGAACTTGAGGAATTGCTCCAGCCCTCCTGGAGGTCCCGAGACCAGCACTTAAAACTAAGCTAAAACCCACCTCAGGGTCCAAGTCCCTGCTCCGCTATGTCAGGTGTACTTGGACACAAGCTGGAGCTTGTAAATAAACCCTCATGTGTTTGCATCGGTGTCGGCTTCTCGGTGGTTTCTTGGATTCCCAATCTTGGGCACAACAGTCTGAGATAAAAAAACAAAACCAAAAGAAGCTCGGACGCACGCAGAGTAAAAGCAGGGTTCTGAGAGAAGCAGCGGAGACCCGGGGGGTTGGCGGCTCTTCTATCAAGGCCCCTGCAGACGGGGGTGCGGGATGCTCAGCTCCAGAGCCAGAGGACCCAGTGTCCCCACCCGCATCCCGCCCATCAGCACGGAGTCTAAGGGTGCAGCACAGCGCCACTCACTGGAGGCCAGAGGCGCTGACGCCCACCGGGCCTCTGACACTGCAGGTGCATCTCCCATGCAGATGTGCACCTGAGAATCAGCACCAAGGCCCATCCCGAGACCCTGAACAGACCACTCACTGCCAACAAGTTGTCAGATCACAGAGGCAGCAGAGCTTCAGCTCTTCCTGGAAAGTAGGGTGTAGCTTCCTTTGTACTTTGTGCTTTATTTTCATTTATTTTCTTTGATTCATTTTTATTAATTGCCTTATTTTAATTTTTATGTATGTACCTTATATATTTCTTATTTTTACTATCATGGTACTTTAATTGTGTTTCTTATTTTTGGATTTAGAATCTTTAACAAGGAGGCCAAAATAATCTAGTGTTTTTTGGGGGGAGGGTAGTTGTTATTGTTTCTCTTGGTTTTCCTTTTTCTTCCTTCTTTCTTTTCTGGAAAAAATAATGAGATGGAGAAATTCAACTCCATAAAATAACATGAGGTAGTACTCACAGCTAGGAAGTTCAACAGTACACATATATGATGTCTAACTACAGTTTAAAACAATGATTATAAAGATAGCAGCTGGGCTGTAAAAAAAGCACAGAAGAAAACTAGAGAATCCCTTACAGTAGAAATAAAAGAGCGAAAATCTAGTCAGGCCAATGTTAAAAATGCTATAACTGAGATGCAGTCCCAAGTGGAAGCCTTCAAAACAAGAAAGGCTATGGACCACAGAGGCAGACATAGGGAACTCAGCCACTTATTAAAACAATAACATTCATATCATAGGAGACTCAGAAGATGAAGAGAGAAAAAAGGTGGGCCTTGCTCAGCCATTAGAAATGACAAATACCCACCATTTGATTCAACGTGGATGGAACAGGAAGGTATTATGCTGAGTGAAGTAAGTCAATCGGAGAAGGACAAACATTGTATGTTATCATTCACTTGGTGAATATAAATAAGAGTGAAAGGGAATATAGGGAACGGAGAAGAAATGTTTGGGAAATATCAGAAATGGAGACAGAACATAAAGACTCCTAACTGGGGGATCCCTGGGTGGCGCAGCGGTTTGGCGCCTGCCTTTGGCCCAGGGCGCGATCCTGGAGACCCGAGATCGAATCCCACATCAGACTCCCGGTGCATGGAGCCTGCTTCTCCCTCTGCCTATGTCTCTGCCTCTCTCTCTCTCTTCTCTCTCTCTCTGTGACTATCATAAATAAATTTAAAAAAATTAAAAAAAAGACTCCTAACTCTGGGAAATGAACTAGAGGTGATGGAAGGGGAGGAGGGTGGGGGTCGGGGTGAATGGGTGACGTGTACTGAGGGGGGCACTTGACGGGATGAGCACTGGGTGTTATTCTGTATGTGGGTAAATTGAACACCAATAAAAAGTAAATTTATTATTTAAAAAAAAGAAAGAAAGAAAAAGTGGCATCTGGTTGGCTCAGTCAGTTAAGCTTCAGCCTTAGACTCAGATCATGATCCAGGTCCCAAGGTAGGCTCCTTCTTCAGCAGGGAACCTGCTTGTCCTTCTCCATCTGCCCCACTCTCTCATGGTTTTTCTCTCCTCTATCTCTCTCAAATAAATAAATAACATCCTGAAAAAGAAACAAACAAACCCAGAAGGAAGAGAAATCTCCCATGTAGAAGAATTTCAAAGAAGTTGTGCAGACATTCCACCCTCAAGTTGATTAGCATAGCCTCCCACTCTTATGTGTGTAATACACATAGTTACTTCCTTCTACAAAATATAATATGAAAATCTTAATATAAAAATGATGATTAATAATAATAATAATAATAATAATAATAAAAGAATCACTTTACTATGGAGAAGGCTGACAAACACTACCTCAGCAAGATGATCAGATCAATACCAAGACTGATAAATCATGTTGATAATATCTATCCTTTATATGATATAATAAAAATGCCATTATATCTCTGTATATAATCCACAAAAACAGTTCAATCATGAGATAAACAACAGACATTTCCCAACTGAGGTAAATTTTACAAAATACTCTACTTCTCAAAGTGTTCCAGTTCAACGACAACAAGGAAAGGCTGAAAGACTGTCACAATCCAGAGGAGCCTAAGAAAACATGAGTACAAATGGAATGTGATATGAGGGATGGTAACTTAGCAAAAACTAAGGAATTCTGAATAAAGTATGGTCTTTGGTTAATGCGACTATTTTAATATTGATTCATTAGCTAATATTTGTACCGGACTAATATACCACCACAATCATATCCCTGCCCCACACCATCCACCCCCACACCATCGGCCCCCAGCAAGGGCCCAGTGCAGCTGCCCCCTGTGGGACATGCTCAGCCTCCCCGGGGTTCTCTGGATACCCTGCTCCCATCAGAAGCCTGATTGTCCCATAGAGAACCCAGGGGTTGCAGGGAGGAGGGAAGGCAAGGATACCCGAAATGGTGGGTGCAGTTGAGTGGTGCAGAGGACACATTAGGCCCTGCATCTACCCACTGTCCTTCCTGGAAGGCGGCACACCCTGCACAGGACACCAGCCCCTAACCCAAAGGGACCTGGTCTGACCTGGCCCCGCGCTCTGTGGGGGCTCAGGTGATTTGAGCCCCACCCAGACCCAACACAAAGACTAATGGGATCCAGGCCCCCATGGTCCTGGCTAGCCCTGGATTCTGGCCCCAGGCTGAGTGAGCCCTCTCACAGCTGGATGTGGCCTCCTGGGCCCTGGGTGTGCCCCACAGATCCAGGTCGCTGACCTAGGGCAGGCCGGGGGATCCCGGGACACCCCAGGGTGGGGAGAGGATGGATAGGCTGGTTGGCCCCACCTGACCCCACACCAGAAGGTAGGCTCCTCCAGGTATTGGGGCCCCAGAGGGCGCAAGGCCGGGGTCCAGCTGCCCTGCAGGTCCCAGTGCAGGAGCCCATGAGCTGAAGGTCCAGGTCATCTCTGCTGTCCTCAGAATAGTCACTCAGGCTGAAATCTCAGGACACACGCCCCCACCCGGAGTCCACACATGCTTCCACGATGTGGACTCTAGCACCCGCCCCCCCACCCCGTGTGATTCTTGCCCTCCCCTAAAGGACAGAAAGGTCACGCTCCCCAGGAGAAGTCGTGCAATAAGCTCTGAGCCCATTTGCTGTAGAAAGTCAATAAAGTGTTGTGGTGTGAAAATGCACAGCCAGGCCATTTCTGTGTCTCCCAGAACTCTGTATGGGGCATGAAGAGACACCCAGAGAGGAGGAGGGGGCACCATCCAGGCCCCAAACACCCCCTGCAGGGGGGCCGCCATGTACACACAGCTGACGTCCCCATGTGCCTGACAGGGGCGGCCAGACACCAGGGTCAGGACCCACAGACTTTACTGGGACTCAGGCTCTGCCCACCGGGCCAGGATGGGCTGGGACAGAGTGACAGTCAGGGAGCTTCAGGTCACCAGATTCTGTGCACAGCGACGTGGGAGGTCTGTGTTCCCTCTGTCCAGAGGGCCGTAGATGGCTGAGTTACAGGGCACTTCCTCCCCTCCCCGCATCCCCATGCCTGTGTGCCTGGGGCACAGAGGGCCTGTGGGGCGGTCAGCGTGGCCCTGGAAGGGATGTCAGGACACCAGGCCCTGGTGTTGTGTCCAAGATTGTAAATCAGGGAAACCACCAAGGAGCCCACACCGATGGAAACTCCCGACAGTTTCTTTACAAGCTGGAGCTTGGGTCTAATTGCACCGGACATAGCGGAGCAGGGACGTGGATCCCGAGACTAAGAGGCATAGCAGCTTTATAGGGGCCCGTGGCACATGGGATACGCAGAAAGTTGCACGATCATGCCGGTCCACACGCTGGCGGCCGATTAAATTACACCTTACCCTATAGTATCCACTTGAGCTGGCCTACTACTTTGGTCAGAATCGTCCCACAGTTTTGGGGGACACAAAGCAGGGTTACATTGTTATGAGCCGATTTCTGAATAGGGTGTGCCCAGCGGCCTGACTAGGGTGGGGCAGTGCCTTAATCAATAAGCAGGTCATGTGGGGGTCATAGGGGAGGTGGCGGGTGGAGCACAAAATGGAATCAGTCCTGCTCTGCTTGTCCAGGGGTAAGAGATTTTTGTTAAATTTACTGGGTCCCTCACTGCAGCTCACACACGTGGGCCCACCCTCACAAGGTGTACTCAGCGTGCACACCTTGTGGTGCTAGATCTCTGACACCAGCATGTGGAGCGCACCCTCCTCGCTTTAGTGAATAGGGGCTGGGTGAGCATGGGGCTTGGCCTGAAGGCCAGGCAGCACAGGGGACCGAGGAACACCAGCCCCATCCCAAACCAGACTCCCAAACACAGGCAGCCCCAGCGCTCCCCCCCATGGGCAGCTGGCTCCTCAGGAGCTCCCGCCAGGATGGCCTCGAGGTCTGGCTCCCTGCTGGAGAGGAATCAGGGAAAAGATAAGCAGGCAGCACATGGCAGGACCCACTGCCACACATGGGAATATGGCCAAGCCGGACCTTCCAGCTCAGCTGACCCTCCAGCAGAAGGTCACTGCATGAGCGAGCCCCAGGTCTGCCAGGAGAGCCCTGCTAACCGCCCAGCGCCAGCAGCAGAAATGATGTTGTGTCAACCATTTCGGCATTTGGGTGACCCAGCCAGAGGATCCGACAGCTGCACGTGATAGCTACATGTGATAGACACACACACTACCCCAAAACCAACAAAAGTCGGAATCCCCCAATGTTGTCTAACTGCAGCCAGATGGTTACACACACGACGCTGTGGTCCCCAAGAGGATACATGAAAGACGCAATAAACCACTGACAGCAGAGGTGCTGGGGGCACAGAGATGTGCCTCCTGGGTTCCAACAAGGAGCACAGAGGGGCAGGATGCATCCTACGGAGGGGAGGCCCCTCCTTGGAAAGGGCATCATGTCCCGGTGAAGGCTACAGATGGTGAAATCTGTCCTCCTCTCTTTCAGCTTCTGGTTTTCCTCCTAAATGCCATTTTCCTCAATCATAAGACCAAAAATTTATTTTATGTCTTTAAATTTCTTTTTATTGGAGCTCAATTTGTATGAATTCTTGCTTCAACAAGGGTGTCATTCAGGAGAGAAGGAGAGAGAAATATTTTCCCAGACAGGCAAAATATAAAGGAGTTCATGACCACTTAACCAGTCCAGTAAGGAATTTTAAGAGGGACTCTTCTAGTGGGGGAAAAAAAAGAGACCAAAAGCAACAAAGACTAGAAAGGCGGGCAGCCCCAGTGGCACAGCGGTTTAGCGCCGCCTGCAGCCCAGGGTGTGATCCTGGAGACCCCGGGATCGAGTCCCACATCGGGCTCCCTGCATAGAGCCTGCTTCTCCCTCTGCCTGTGTCTCTGTCTCTCTCTCTAGCTGTGTCTCTATGAATAAATAAATAAAATCTTTAAAAAAAAAAAAAGACTAGAAAGGCCCAGAAAACATCACCAGAAACACCAACTCTTCCGGTAACACAATGGCACAAAGTTCATATCTTTGAATAATCACTCTGAATGCTGATAGACTAAATGCTCTAATCAAAAGATATAGGGTATCAGAGTGGCTTAAAACACAGGATCCGGGATGCCTGGGTGGCTCAAGGGATTAAGCCTCTGGCTTTGACTCAGGGTGTGATCCTGGAGTCTGGGATCAAGTCCCATATTGGGCTCCTGATGGGGAGTCTGGTTCTATCTCTCCCTAATTTTCTGCCCCTCTCTCTCTCTCTCTTATAAATAAAATTGTTATTAAAAAAACAAGATCCATCTGTATGCTGCCTACAAGATGCTCATATTAGACCTATACACACCAGCAGACTGATAATCAGGGGAGGGAAAATCATCTACCACGCTAATGGATATCAAAAGAAAGCTGGAGGACCCATACTTAGACAAACGAGATTTGAAACCAAACCCTGGGGGACACCAAACCCTGGATGCTCAGTGGTTGAGCATCTCCCTTCGGCTCAGAGTGTGATCCTGGGATCCCAGAATCGAGTCCCACATCAGCCTCCCTTAGGGGAGCCTGCTTCTCCCTCTGCCTATGTTTCTGCCTCTGCTTCTCTGTGTATCTCTCATGAAAAAATAAATAAAATATTTAAATCTCAAAAAGAAAGAGGAAAAACCAAAAAGAAAGAACAAATACTGTAAGAAGAGATGAAGAAGAACATTATTTCATAATTAAAAAGACTCTCTATCAAGATCAAAGAACTAAATATTTATGCTGCCAACATGGGAGTACCTAAATATAGAAACCAATTAACAACAAACGTACAGGGACTCACTGATAATAATACACTGACAGGGGATTTCAACACCCACTTATGGCAATGGACCGATCGTCTAGCAGTAAATCAACAAGGGAACAATAGCCTTGACACACTGGACCACAGGGACTCAACAGATATAGTCACAAAATTAGATCTGAAAGCAGAATACACATTCCGTTCAATTGCACATGGGACATTCTCCAGAACAGATATATCAGGGCCCACAAATCAGCCCTCAACAGGTACAACAGGTACAAGAAGGTTGATATCACACCATGTACATTTTTGGACCACGGCGCTATGAAACTGGAAGTCGACAGTAAGAAAAAATTTGGACAGACCAAAAATATGTTGAGTTTATGATCATCCTACTAGAGAATGAATGGAGCAACCAGGAAATTAAAGAGGAAATTTAAAACAAATGAAAATGAAAACATGTTTCTCCAAACCTCTGGGATATAGCAAAGGCAGTCCTAAGAGGGAAGTACATAGCAATACAGGCCTACCTCAAGAAACAAGAAGTCTCCAATACGCATCCTTACCCTACACCTGAAGGAGCTGAATAAGGAATAGCAAACAAAGCCTAAAGCCTACAGAAGAAGGGAAAAAATAAAGATGAGTGCAGAAATAAACAATACAGAAACAACAAAACAGTAGAATGGAATAACAAAACTAAGAGCTGGTTCTTTAAAATTATTAATAAAATGGATCAACCCTAGCCAGGCTTATCAACGAGAAAAGAGAAAAGACCTAAATAAATAAAATCACAAATGAGAGAAGAGAGATCACAATCAACACCAGAAAAATAAGACAAATATAAGGGAATACTATGAAAGATTATACACTAACAAACTGGGAGACCTGGAAGAAATGGACAAATCCCTAGAAATATGCAAATGAGCTGAACTGAAATAGGAAGAAATAGATAATGTGAACAGACCCATAACTAGCAAAGGAATTGAATCAGCAAGGCATCTGTGTGCCTCAGTGGTTGAGCATCTGCTTTGGCTCAGGTCATGATCCCGGGTTCCTGGGGGATCAAGTCCCATATTAGGCTCCCGCATAAGCCTCATTTTCCCTCTGCCTATATCTCTGCATCTCTGTGTCTTGCATGAATACATAAATAAAATCTTTAATAAAGAAAACAGATACAAAGATGTGATGGACCCAAATAAAACCACAAATGAGAAAAGAGACATAACAACCAACACTAGGGAAATAGAAATGATTATAAAAGAACATTATGAAAAATTATATGCCAGCAACCTAGAACCTGGAAGAAATAGATCAATTCCTAGAAATATATAACATAGCAAAAATGATAAAGGAAGAAATAAGAAACTTGAACACACAGATAACAGGCAGAGAAATTGAATCGGCAATCAAGAATCTCCCAACAGGAGACGCTTAGATCAATAGAATAGAATGGATAGCCAAAACAAGATACAAACCTGTGACTCTATGATCCATTAATCGACAACAAGGCAGGAAGGAATATACAATGGCACAAAGAGAGATCTTCAACAAACCCTAACCCTGACGCCAGGATATGTACAAATGGTGTTGGGAAAACCAGGCAGCCACATGCAGAAGAATGAAACTGGTACCACTTTCTTACACCATATATACAAAAAATAAATTCAAAATGGATGAAAGACCTAAATGTGAGACCTGAAACCAATCAAAGAAGAAAAGATAGGCAGCAACGTCTTTGACATTGGCCACTGGATTTTCTTTCTAGATATGCCTCTGAGGTGAGGGAACAAAAGCAAAAATACTATTAGGACTTCATCAAATTGAAAAGCTTCCGCAAAGTGAAGGAAACAACCAAAGCTAAAAGGCAACATACAAAATGAAAGGAGACATTGGTAAACAACGCATCCAATGAAGAGTTAGTATGCAAAACACATAAAGGAAATATAAATCTCAAGATCCTAAAAACAAATTATGCAACTGGAAATGGGCAGAAAAATGAATGGACTTTGTCTCTGACAAGACAGCCAGATGGCCACCAGACACACGGAAAGACAATAAGCGTCACCCATCATCAGGGAAATGCAAATCAAAACCACAAGTATATGTCACCTGACAGCCGTCATAATGGCTAAAATTAACAACTCAAGAAACAACAGGTGTTGGTGACGCTATGGAGAAGGGGTAGCCCCCTTACACTCCTGGTGGGCATGCGAACAGATATATCCACTGTGGAAAACAGTGTGGGGGGTCCCCAATAAGTTAAAAAAAGTGGATCCCTGGGTGGTGAAGTGGTTTGGTGCCTGTCTTTGGCCCAGGGCGTGATCCTGGAGACCTGGGATCGAATCCCACATCGGGCTCCTGGTGCATGGAGACTGCTTCTCCCTCTGGCCTGTGTCTCTGCCTCTCTCTCTGTGACATTCATAAAAAAATTTTTTTAAAAAGAAGTTAAAAATAGAGCTAACATACGATTCCAAAATAGCAGAGTTGGGTATTTACCCCGAGGATACAAAAGTACTTTAGAAGATTCGAGGAGGGACATGCAGCCCAGTGTTTGTAGCAGCATTATCAACAACAGCCGAACTGTGGATACAGGCCTATGTCCATCGGCAGATGAATGGGCAGAGATAATGTGGTAAATATACACACTGCGACATCACTCGGTCATCAGAAGGGATGAAATGAAGCCATTTACAATGACGTGGAAGGAGTGAAAAGGATTTATGCTAAATGAACTCAGAGAAAGATAGATACCAAATACCATACAATTGCATTCACATGTGAATTTTAAGAAACCAAACAAACTGGCAAAGGGGCACAAGGAGCTGAGAGAAGCAAACCAAGATACCCACTCTTAACCACAGAGAATAAACTAATAAATATCAGAGGAAGGTGGAGGGATGGGGAATCAGGGGATAGGGACAGTGGAGGGCACCTGTGACCAGTACCAGGTGTTGTATCCAAGGGTTGAATCACTAAGTGGCAAACCTGAAAATATATCATACTGTGTTTACAAACAGGAATTGAAGTAAAACTTTAAAATAATAATTGGTAGTATTGATGAAACATGTGCGCACTAGAGATAAAATCCGAAAGGCAACTAAAAATCCAAAGAAAGAGTCTTTAGAGCCACAAATCCCCTCCTTAGCTCAGCTCGGGTGAAGCCTGCCATGTCTATTCTCACCCCAGCAGAAGCCTGGATTTTGATTCTCTGGGGAAGTCACTGACTTGGTGGAGACAGGCTATCTGTGAACCCAAAACCTAAATAGAATGCATAAAACTAAACTGCCCAAGATAGTAGGAGTCCCAGCGTAGGCACATTCCAAGACCCAAACTCTAACCATACACAGACATAACCCTAACCCTACACTTAATCTTAATGTTAACCTAAACCTTAAAGAAGTCCCATCACTAATCGACAACCAAACACAAACCCTAAGACTGAAACACATTCACTGAACCTTCCTGCCAACCCTCACCCTAACTCCTAAACCTATTCTAAACCCTTATCCCTGACCTCTATCTTAAATCTAACCCTACCCTCTAACCCTAACCTTAACTTAATGTACTCAAATCCTATTCCTAACCTTAACCTGTACCCTAACCATAACCCTCTAATACTAATCCTATCTCATACCCCAAATGGTACTCTAACCTGTACCCTAAAACTAACTCCTAAACCACTCCCTAAACCTGTCTCTTACCCTTTTCCAAAACCGTGACCTGACCCTGACCTGACCCTAATCCCTAACTAAACACTAACACTAACCCTAGCCCTAACCCCTATCCTAAACCTAACCCTCGCCCTATCCCTAAACCTAGCCCTTTTAACCTAACCCCTAACACTTACCCCTAACCCTGACTCACACCCTAACCCTTAACCCTAACTGCAAACCTAAGCCCAACCCTAACTGTAACCATAACCCTAACCCCACCTCCAAACCCTAAACCTAACTCTAAATCCTGTTGCTAACCCTAACCCTGTTCCCTAATCCTTAACCCCCATCCTAACTCCTAACCACTGACCCTTACCCTTATCCCTCACCCTAACCTGTAATCCATAACCATAAGCTTAATCACAAACACCTAACATCTAACCTAAGCCTAACCACCAACTGCCTCCCCTCCCCTGACCCTACCATTCATTCTACCCATTCAGTTACCCTGTGGTTCTGACAAGTCCCTTCTGATATGGACGTGGCCCCCAACGGTGACTCCAGAGTCCTCCAGGGGGTCCTGAGGAAGCAGGGCTCCTGGGAGTGCGGACGTGCCCCACGTCTTCCTGAGTCATAGTCAGCGGGTCCTGAGGACGCTGGGTCCCCTGTCACTGTGGACTATGCCTCACATCATCTGGAAGCCTCACAGCAGGTCTTCAGGTGGCCGGGGGCTCCTGTCAGCCTGGACATGGCCCCAAGTCCCCCAGAAAACTCACCGTGCATCCTGAGGAGCTGTGGGCTCCTGTCAGCATAGACGCAGCCCTATATTTCCCGAAGCCAAAGTGCAGGGCCTGAGGAGGACGGGGGTCCTGTCAGTGTTGAGGTGGCCCAACATTTTCCTCAAGCCTCACCATAAGACCTGAGGATGCTGGGGGCTCCTGTCAGCATACATGTGGCCCCAAATCTTCCCAAACCTTCACAGTGGGTCCTGAGGAGGCTGGAGACTCCTGTCAGTGTGGATGCGGCACCCACATTTTTCTTAGGCCTCACCACAGGCCCTGACAAGGCTGGGGTCTTCTGTCTGCATGGACGCATCCCATATTTCCCCAAGTCAACACCGGGGGTACTAAGGAGTCAGCATCCTGTTGTGTCGATGTGACACAACATCCTCCCGAAGCGTCACCGAGGGTTCTGAGGAGGCCGGGGCTCCTGTCACCATGAATGCGGCCCCCAGCTTCCAGAAGCCTCAATTTATGTCCTGAGGTGGCCCAGAGGCTCCTGTCAGCGTGGATACGGGACCACATCTTCCTAAAGCCTCCCCGTGGGTCCTGAGGAGGCCCAGGGGCTCCTTTCAGTGTGGATGCGAGCCCACAATTTCCTGAAGCTGTGGCTCATCAGGGTGCACACGTCCCCACGTTCTCCTCAGGCCTCCCCAGCACAGGCTGGCTCCTGATAGTGCAGGCAGAGGAGGCCTACTGCACATTCATGCCCGCTGGGTTGGGCCTGGGCTCGGGCGCCCCCTGCGGGATGCTCAGGCGCTGCAGGAGGCTGTGCAGGAGGTAGTGGGTGCTCCAGGGGACTGCACCTGCCTCCTTCCAGGCTCCAGCTGTGGCCTGTTAGCTTCGGAAACGTCTCACTGAAACGGAGCCCAACACCCGGCTTCCTCAGAAATACTTAAGGACAAGGAATTGGAGCCCACAGGACGTGAAATGAAATGTGGACCAGACTTTTTCCATGTCCTGCAAAACTCACTCAACCCTCCTCCACTGTGGGCGGGACTGCGGGCTGGTGCAGCCACCCTGGAAAGAGTGTGGAAGCTCCTCAGTAAGTTACAAATAGAGCCGCCCTGCGACCAGCAGGTGAACGGCCTGAGCTCACTTCAAAGATACAGATACAGTGAGACTCGGGACACCTGCACCCCAATGTCCACAGCGGCCGGGTCCACAGTAGCCACACTGTGGCAGGAGACTTGGTGCCCTGTGGCAGATGATGGATATAAAGGATGGGAGATAGATGATGGTCACAGACAGAGGAATGGCACTCAGCTATCAAAGAGAATGAATCTTGCTATTTGCAATGACATGGATAGAACTAGAGGGATCATGTTAAATGAAATAAGTCAGTCCGGAAAGAGAATGACCGTGTGGTGTCACTCATAGGTGGAATTAAAGAAGCAAAGCAGATAACAACTGTGAAGGGAAGGAACAACAAATAAGATGAAAACTGATGCAGGAAATACAGACTCTTAATGATAGGAAACAAACTGATGGTCGTTGGAGGCGGGAGGGTTAACAGGGGACTGGCATGAAGGAGGGCACGTGATGTCATGAGCACTGCTGTTATCTCCAACTGGTGAATCCCTGAATTCTTCCTCTGAAAGTATAATACACTATCCATAATTAATTTGGTTTAAATTAAATTAAATTAAAAAAATCAGTTGTATCAGAGCACATTTCCTTCTGGACTCTCTCTTTTGCTCCTTCAGCTTATGCCGGGACCATTCCCCGTGGGACTGGTTTGCCTAAGTAGGCTCCACGCCTCGTCCATGGCCCAGCCCAGGGCTAGAACTCACGACACCTGAGATCAGGACCGGAGGTGAGGTCAGGAGTCAGACGCTTAACCAACGGAGCCAGCTGGGGGCCCGAGAACCACAATGCTTTATCCTGTGTCTCTGTGACATTGTTTGAAATAGGGAAGTGCAGCGTCCCGCTCTCTCCTGCTTCCTCCAGTACTGATTTGCTGTCCGGGGTCATTTGTGGGGGCGGATGGATGTTATGGGTTTTTCTTTTCCTATTTCTAACATCTGCCACCATGATTTTGATAGGAATGACATTGAAACTGAGGGTGGCTTCAGGAACTGCGGACAGTTTCACAAGATGAAGCTCCCACCCCACGAGCCCAGGATAGCCTCCCAGAGACTGGTATGGCTCAGTGCACAAGTCTTGTGCTCCTTTGGTTCAGTCTCATTATTTATTCTCCTTGATGCTCCTGAGAAGGGAGTCACGTCCTTCATTTCCTTCCTGAGTGCTCATTGTCGGGACACAGCAAGGCTACACTGCTCTGTAGGGTCAGTTTGTGTCCCATGACTTTACTGAACTCACTCCTTAGTTCTAACAGGTTTTGGTGGAGGCTCCCAGGTTTCCTGTTTCCAGTACCGCATCTTCAGCATATAGGGACAGTGTGACGTCCCCCTTCCAGGTGTGGAACCTTTGGTGTTTACAGTTTAATGTCCTAGAAAGCTCCACGATAGAATCAAAACTGAGCCCAGGCCAAGGGCAGGAAGCCCCTATTAGAACGAGAACAGAGCTCAATGCCCTTGAAGGCCCCATATCAAAATGTAAAGAGAACTTGAGGAATTGTTCTAGCCCTTCTGGAGGTCCCTGAGACCAGCCGTTAAAACTAAGCAAAAACCCAACTCGGGGTCCGAGTCTCTGCTCCGCTGTGTCGGGACATACTTGGACACAAGCTCGAGCTTGTAAATAAACCCTCATGTGTTTGCATCGGTGTGGGCTTTCCGTGCTTTCTCAGATTTGCAATCAGGCACAACAGTCTGAGATAAAAAAACAAAACCAAAAGCAGGTCGGACACGGGCAAAGTGAAAGCAGGGTTCTGAGAGATGCGCTTGGGGGCTAGTCTGTGGAGGGCCTGCAGACTGGGGGGCGGGATGCTTAGCCCCAGAACCAGAGGACCCAGTGTCCCCACCTGCATCATGCCAAACAGCGCTGAGTCTCAGGGAACAGCACAGCGCCACCCGCTGGAGGCCAGAGGCGCTGAAGACCACCCCGCCCCTGACCCCGCAGGTGCATCTCCCAGGCAGATGTGCACCTGACAATCAGCACCATGGGCCATCCCCAGACCCTGCACAGACCGCTCGCTGCCACCAAGCTGTCGGACCACAGAGGATGCAGATCCTCAGCGCTGCCTGGAAAGTAGGGTCTAGCTTCCTTTGTACTTTGTGCTTTATCATCATTTATTTTCTTTGATTCTATTTTATTAATTGCCTTGTTTTATTTTTTATGTATGTACCTTATATATTTCTTATTTTTACTTTCATGGAACTTTAATTTTGTTTGTTATTTTGGGATTTAGAATCTTTTAACAAGGAGGCCAAAATAATCTAGTGGTTTTTTGGGGGGAGGGACAGTTGTTATTGTTTTTCTTTTTCTTCCTTCTTTCTTTTCTGGAAAAAGTAATGAGATCGAGAAATTCACCTCCATAAAATAACATGAGGTAGTACTCACAGCCAGGAAGTCCATCAATACAAGTATATGATGTCTAACTACAGTTTAAAACAATGATTATACAGATAGCATCTGGGCTGGAAAAAGAGCACAGAAGAAAACATGAGAGAATCCCTTAATGTAGAAATAAAAGAACTAAAATTTAGTCAGGCAAACGTTAAAAATGCTATAAATGAGATGCAGTCCCAAGTGGAAGCCTTAAAAACAAGGAAAGTTATGGACCACAGAGGCAGATTTAGGGAACTCAGCCACTTATTAAAATAATAACATTCATATCATAGGAGACTCAGAAGATCAAGGGAGAGAAAAGGTGGGCCTTACTCATCGAATAGAAACTACAGATACCCACCATTTGCTTCAAGGTTGAAGTAACTGGAAGGTATTATGCTGAGTTAAGGAAGTCAATTCGAGAAGGACAAACATTGTATGTTCTCATTCACTTGGGGAATATAAATAATAGTGAAAGGGAATATAGGGGAAGGGAGAAGAAATGTGTGGGAAATATCAGAAAGGGAGACAGAATATAAAGACTCCTAACTCTGGGAAACGAACTAGGGGTGATGGAAGGGGAGGAGGGGAGGGGTCGGTGTGAATGGGTGATGGGCACTGAGGGGGACACTTGACGGGATGAGCACTGAGTGTTATTCTGTATGTTGTAAAATTGAACACCAATAAAAAGTAAATATATTATTTTAAAAAAAGAAAGAAAGAGGGAAAGAAAGAAATAGTGGCACCTTGGTGGCTCAGTCAGTTAAGCTTCTGCCTTAAGTCAGACCGTGATCCAGGTCCCAAGGAAGGCTCCCGGTTCAGCAGGGAACCTGCTTCTCCCTCTCCCTCTGCCCCTCTCACTCATGGTTTTTCTCTCCTCTCTCTCTCAAATAAATAAATAAATAACATCTTTGAAAAAGAAACAAAAAAAAAAACCCACAAGAAGAGAAATATCCCATGTAGAAGAATTTCAAACAATTTGTGCAGACATTCCACCCTCAACTTGATGAGCATAACTTCCCACTCTTACGTGTGGAATACACATAGTAACTTCCTTCTATAAAATATATTATGAAAAACTTAAAATAATAATGATAATATAATAATAATAATAATAAGAAGAAGAAGAAGAAGAAGAAGAAGAAGAAGAAGAGAGGAAGAAGAAGAATCACTTAACTATGGAAAAAGATGACAAACACTACCTCAGCAAGATGATCAGATCGATACCAAGTCTGATAAATCATGTTGATAGTATCTATCCTTTATATGATATAATGAAAATGACAGTATATCTCTGTATATAATCCGCAAAAACACTTCAATCATGAGATAAACAACAGACATGTCCCAACTGAGGGAAATTTTACAAAATACTCTACTTCTCAAAGTGTTCCAGGGCAACAACAACTAGGAAAGGCTGAAAGAATGTCACAATCCAGAGGAGCCTAAGAAAACAGGAGGACAAATGGAATGTGATATGAGGGATGGTAACTTAGCAAAAACTAAGGAAATCTGAATAAAGTATGGTCTTTGGTGAATGCGACTATTTTAATATTGATTCATTAGCTAATATTTGTACCATACTAATATAAGATATCAATAATTGGAGAAATTGAGTGCAAGTGCATGTGAATGCTCTGTACTATCTTCTCAATTTCCCTATAAATCTTTCTTGTTTTCCTAATAAATAAGATTTATTTTGAAAATTGACTTAAATGAATCAGGCTCCAAGTGTGAAGACATATTAAGAATAGTTTAATTAACTTTTGCCTTATTCTTAAAGACTTCCTTCGATGGGAACAAAGTAAGAAGCTTATATCAGAAGGAAAGAAAAACACTTATGAACACGTATAATGCCTCCTCAACCTGAAAAGCAGGAACGGATAACAAATAGCAAAAATCAGATAAAAATACTTCTAGTATAATAGACACCATATTGCAAGGGCATTTAAAATTAGTAATGCATAACATTTATTTCCTTGACATTTGTCTTCCAAAGAGTTCACAGTGTTTCAGTGTCAGTTGAAACAGGGGAAGAATCTCAGGGAAGAATCCTTCACATGATAATAGGACCATTGGTAATAATGTCTCTCAGTTCTTTCCAAATCCATAAAAATGCATTTCATGATGAGTGACTGAGCTGTGAAGAAAGAGATGAGAAACCCTCATCCCTCTGAATTACTTGTGTCAGAATATTTTAAGCATAGTACTACGGATAGTAAATTATCCTTATTATCAGGAAATACGTCTCAGATTGGAATCTGAGCAATCAGATGGGCAGAGAAAAAAGGCTTTGACTCGCTCTTCAACTTTTAAAGATAAAGGACAGCTTTTGTATGTACAAAGTCAGTTGTCAAGATAGCCTTAGGGAATAAGAGTCTTCAGCATGGAATCCCACTGCACAGCCGGGATGCCAGCAGCCCAGCTCTTCCTGATCCCAAATCCCTGGGCCTGTCTCCCAACACATGCTGCCATGCTGTGGTCATTTGCAATTGCTCTCTCAGGAGCTCTGGGGAAGGGGGAAGGAGAAAGATAGGATGGGACGGGAGGCAAGTAGGCTGAGAAAATGAAAGCCTTTACACTTTAAGTTCAGCGTTCCAACATGTGAAGCCATCCCAGGCCCCTGTGAAGAAAAGCTGAAATTTACATGCCTTCAGTTACTGGAAAAAAACAAAAGTTTACAGCTTAATGTCCTAGAAAGCCCCACAATAGAATAACAACTGAGCCCACGCCAAGGGCTGGAGGACGTCTATTAGAATGAGAACAGAGGTCAATGCCCTTGAAGGCCCCATATCAAAATGTAAACAGAACTTGAGGAATTACTCCAGCCATTCTGGAGGTCCCCGAGGACAAGCCCTTAAAAGCAAAACACCACCTCGGTGTCCAAGTCCCTGCTCCGCTGTGTCGGGTGTACTTGGACGCAAGCTCGAGTTTGGAAATCAACCCTTTGGGGAGGGGGAAGATGGCGGAAGAGTAGGGTGCCCAAATCACCCGTCTCCACCAAATTACCTAGAAAACCTTCAAATTATCCTGAAAATCTATGAATTCGGCCTGAGAATTAAAGAGAGAACACCTGGAATGCTACAGTGAGAAGAGTTTGCGCTTCTATCAAGGTAGGAAGACGGGAAAAAAGAAACAAAGGGTCCAAGGGGGAGGGGCCCACGAGGAGCCGGGCTGAGGCTGGGGCGAGTGTCCCCAGGACAGGAGAGCCCCGTCCTGGAGGAGCAGGAGCTGCACCAACCTTCCCGGCGGAAAGGGGCTCGCAGGCATTTGGAGCAGGACCCAGGAGAGCGGGGATGCCCTCAGGCTCCCGGGGACACTAACAGAGCAACTGCGCCCCGGGAGAGTGCGCCGAGCTCCCTAAGGGCTGCAGCGCGCACGGCGGAACCTGGCGGGACCCGAAGCAGCTAGGAGGGGCTCGGGCGGCGGCTCCGCAAAGGGGGCTTTCACGGCCCTGGGAGCAGCTCGGAGGGGCTCGGGAAGAGGAAGAGGCTCCGTGCGGAGGGGGCTGCGCGGTTCCAGGAGCAGCTCGGAGGGTCTCGGGCGGCGGCTCCGCTGAGGGGGTTGCACGGCCCAGGAGCGCGAATCCAACAGTGCAGGCCTCGGAGCACAGGGCGCCGGGACACAGCCCAGGATCCGGCCTTCCCCCAGGACAGGCAGAGGCCGGAGGGCCCAGGACAGCAAGGACGCTTCCTGCCCCAGCTGAGCAGATCAGCGGCCCCGCCCCGGAGCCTCCAGGCCCTTGCAGACAGAGTTCAGGAATAAGACAGGGATGTCCACTCTCACCACTGATATTCAACATAGTCTGGAAGTCTTAGCCTTAGCAGTCAGACAGCAAAAAGACATTAAAGGCATTCAAATTGGCAAAGAAGTAGTCAAACACTCCCTCTTCTCGGATGACATGATACTCTACATAGAACCCAAAAGCCTCCACCCCAAGATTGCTACAACTCATACAGCAATTTGGTAGCATTGCAAGATAAAAACTCAATGCCCAGAAATCAATGGCATTTCTATACACTGACAATGAGACTGAAGAAAGAGAAATTAAGGAGTCAATTTCATTTACAATTGCACCCAAATCATAAGATACCTAGGAATAAACCTAACCAAGAAGGTAAAAGATCTATACCCTAAAAACAATAGAACGCTTCTGAAAGAAATTGAGGAAGACACAAAGAGATGGAAAAATATTCCATGCTCATGGATAGGCAGAATTAACATTGTGAAAATGTCAATTGTACCCAGGCAATGTACATGTTTAATGCAAACCCTATCTAAATACCATGGACTTTCATCAGAGAGTTAGAACAAATTATTTTAAGATTTCTGTGGAATCAGAAAAGACCCTGAATAGCCAGGGGAATTTTAAAAAAGACAACCATATATGGGGGCATCACAATGCCAGATTTCAGGTTGTACTACAAAGCTGTGGTCATCAAGACAGTGTGGTACTGGCACAAAAACAGACACATAGATCAATGGAACAGAATAGAGAACCCAGAAGTGGACCCTGAACTTTATGGTCAACTAATATTCGATAAAATAGGAAAGACTATCCATTGGAAGAAAGACAGTCTCTTCAATAGATGGTGCTGGGAAAATGATCATCCACATGGAGAATAATGAAACTAGACCACTCTCTTTCACCATGAACAAAGATAAACTCAAAATGGATGAAAGATCTAAATGTGAGACAAGAGTCCATCAAAATCCTAGAGGAGTACACAGGCAACACCCATTTTGAGCTCAGCCACAGTAACTTCTTGCAAGATTCATCCACGAAGGCAAAAGAAACAAGAGCAAAAATGAACTATTGGGACTTCATCAAGATAAGAAGCTTTTGCACAGCAAAGGATACAGTCAACAAAACTCAAAGACAACCTACAGAATGGGAGAAGATATTTGAAAAAGATGTATCAGATAAAGGGCTAGTTTCCGAGATCTATAAAGAACTTCTTAAACTCAACACCAAAGAAACAAACAATCCAATCATGAAATGGGCAAAAAAATGAAGAGAAATCTCACAGAGGAAGACATTGACATGGCCAACATGAACATGAAAAAATGCTCTGCATCACTTGCCATCAGGTAAATACAAATCAAAACCACAAAGAGAACCACCTCACACTGGTGAGAATGGGGAAAATTAACAAGGCAGGAAACCACAAATGTTGGAGAGGATGCGGAGATAAGGGAACCCTCTTATACTGTTGTTGGGAATGTGATCCGGTGCAGCCACTCTGGAAAACTGTGTGGAGGTTCCTCAAATAGTTAAAAATAGACCTGCCCTACGACCCAGCAATTGCACTGTTGGGGATTTACCTCAAAGATTCAGATGCAATGAAACGCTGGGACACCTGCACCCCGATGTTTATAGCACCAATGTCCACAATAACCAAAATGTGGAAGGAGGCTTGGAGTCCATTGAAAGATGAATGGATAAGGAATATGTGGTTTATGTATACAATGGAATATTACTCAGCCTATAGGAACGACAAATACCCACCATTTTTTTCAACGTGGATGGAACTGGAGGGTATTATGCTGAGTGAAGTAAGTCAATCGGAGATGGACAAACAATGTATGTTCTCATTAATTGGGGAATATAAATAATAGTGAAAGGAATATAAGGGAATGGAGAAGAATTGTGTGGGAAATATCAGAAATGGAGACAGAACATAAAGTCTCATAACTCTGGGAAACGAACTAGGGGTGGTAGAAGGGGAGGAGGAAGGGGGATGGGGGTGAATGTTTGACGAGCACTGAGGGGGGCACTTGACGGGATGAGCATTGGGTGTTATTATGTATGTTGGTAAATTGACCACAAGTAAAAAGTTAATTTATTAAGAAAAATATTCATGGAAACTAATACGAATGAAGATACTACCGTACAAAATCTTAGGAATGCAGCAAAAGCATTCTAAGGGGGAAGTACATCACAGTACGAGCATCCAATCAAAAACCTGAATGAACTCAAATAGAAAACCTAACCTTACTCATAAAGGAGCTAGAAAAAAGCAGCAGATAGATCCTACACCCAACAGAAGAGAATTAATTAAAATTCGAGCAGAACTCAAGGAAATCGATACCAGAAGAAATGTGGAACAGATAAACAAAACCAGGAGTTTGTCCTTTGAAAGAATTAATAAGATACATAAACCATTAGGCAGCCTATTAAGAAAAAAAGAGAATAAAGACTCAAAATAATAAAATCATGAATGAGAAAGGAGAGATCACTACCAACACCAAGGAAATACAAACGATTTTAAAGCATATTATGAACAGCCATATGCCAATAAATTAGGCAATCTAGAAGAATTGGACGCATTCCTGGAAACCCAGAAACTACCAAAACTGGAACAGGAAGAAATAGAAAACATGAACAGGCCAATAACCAGGGAGGTAATTGAAGTAGTCATCCAAAACCTCCCAAGAAACAAAAGTCCAAAGCCAGATGGCTTCCCAGGGGAATTCTATCAAACGTTTAAGGAAGAAACCATACCTATCCTACTAAAGCTGTTTGGATAGATAGTAAGAGATGGAGTATTTCCAAATTCGTTCTATGAGGCCAGCATCACCTTAACTCCAAAACCAGACAAAGACCCCACCAAAAAGGAGAATTATAGACCAATAGCCCTGATGAACATGGATGCAAAAATTCTCAACAAGATACTAGCCAATAGGATCCAACAGTACATTAAGAAAATTATTCAGCATGACCAAGTAGGATTTATCCTCGGGACACAAGGCTGGTTCAACACTTGTCAAACAATCAATGTGATTCATCATATCAGCAAGAGAAAAACCAAGAACCATAGGATCCTATCATTAGATGCAGAGAAAGCATTTGACAAATAAAGCATCCATTCCTGATCAAAATACTTCAGAGCGTAGGGATAGAGGGAACATTCCTCGTCATCTTAAAAGCCATCAATGAAAAGCCCACAGCAAATATCATTCTCAATGGGGAAGCACTGAGAGCCTTTCACCTAAGATAAGGAACAAGACAGGGATGTCCACTCTCACCAGTGCTATTCAACATAGTACTGGAAGTCCTCGCCTCAGCAATCAGACAACAAAAAGACATTAAAGGCATTCAAATTGGCAAAGAAGTAGTCAAACTCTCCCTCTTCTCAGATGACATGATACCCTACCTAGAAAAACCAAAAGCCTCCACCCCAAGATTGCTAAAACTCATACAGCAATTTGGTACCATTGCAGGATACAAAATCAATGCCCATAAATCGATGGCATTTCTATACACTAACAATGAGACTGAAGAAAGAGAAATTAAGGAGTCAATCCCATTTACGATTGCACCCAAAAGCATAAGATACCTAGGAATAAACCTAACCAAAAAGGTGAAGCATCTATACCCTAAACATTATAGAACACTTCTGAAAGATATTAAGGAAGACACAAAGAGATGGAAAAATATTCCATGCTCATGGATTGGTAGAATTAATATTATGAAAATGTCAATGTTACCAAGGACAATGTACACGTTTAATGCAATCCCTATCAAAATACCATGGACTTTATTCAGAGTTTAGAACAAATTATTTTTTTAGATTTGTGTGAAATCAGGATAGATCCCGAATAGCCAGGGGAATTTTAAAAAAGAAAATGATATCTAGAGGCATCACAATGCCAGATTTCAGGTTGTACTACAAAGCTGTGGTCATCAAGACAGTGTGGTACTGGCACAAAAACAGACACATAATAATTTTTTTAAATTTTTATTTATTTATGATAGTCACATAGACAGAGAGAGAGAGAGGCAGAGACACAGGCAGAGGGAGAAGCAGGCTCCATGCACCGGGAGCCCGATGTGGGATTCGATCCTGGGTCTCCAGGATCCCGCCCTGGGCCAAAGGCAGGCGCCAAACTGCTGCACCACCCAGGGATCCCTAAAAACAGACACATAGATCAATGGAACAGAATAGAGACCCAGAACTTTATGGTCAACTAATATTCGATAAAGGGGGAAAGACTATCCACTGGAAGAAAGACAGTCTCTTCAATAGATGGTGCTGGGAAAATTGGACATCCACATGCAGAAGAATAAAACTAGACCACTCTCTTTCACCATACACAAAGATAAACTCAAAATGGATGAAAGATCTAAATGTGAGACAGGAGTCCATCAAAATCCTAGAGGAGAACACAGGCAACACGCTTTTTGAACTTGGCCACAGTAAATTCTTGTAAGATTCATCCACAAAGGCAAAAGAAACAAAAGCAAAAATGAAACCATTGTGACTTCATCAGGATAATAAGCTTTTTCACAGCAAAGGATACAGTCAACAAAACTGAAAGACAACCTACAGAATGGGAGAAGATATTTGCAAAAGACGAATCAGATAAAGGGCTAGTTTCCGAGATCTATAAAGAACTTCTTAAACTGAATACCAAAGAAACAAACAATCCAATCATGAAATGGGCAAAAGACATGAACAGAAATCTCACAGACGAAGACACAGACATGGCCAACTTGCACATGAGAAAATGCTCTGCATCACGTGCCTCAGGGATATACAAATCAAAACTACAATAGGATACCACCTCATACCGGTGAGGATGGGGAAAATTAACAAGGCAGGAAACCACAAATGTTGGAGAGGATGTTGAGAAAATGGAACCCTCTTACACTGTTGGTGGGAATGTGAACTGGTGCAGCCACTCTGGAAAACTGTGTGGAGGTTCCTCAAAGAGTTAAAAATAGACCTGCCCTACGAACAAGCAATTGCACTGTTGGGGATTTACCCCAAATATTCAGATGCAATGAAATGCCGGGACACCTGGACCCTGATGTTTTTAGCAGGAATGTCCACAATAGGGAAACTGTGGACGGAGCCATGGTGTCCATTGAAAGATGAATGGAGGGATCCCTGGGTGGCGCAGCTGGTTTGGCGCCTGCCTTTGGCCCAGGGCGCGATCCTGGAGACCCGGGATCGAATCCCACATCGGGCTCCCGGTGCATGAAGCCTGCTTCTCCCTTGGCCTGTGTCTCTGCCTCTCTCTCTCTCTCTCTGTGACTATCATAAATAAAAATTGAAAAAAAAATATTTAAAAAATGAAAGATGAATGGATAAAGAAGATGGGGTTTATGTATACAATGTAATATTACTCAGCCATTAGAAACGACAAATACCCACCATTTGCTTCAACGTGGATGGAACTGGAGGGTATTATACTGAGTGAAGTTAGTCAATCAGAGAAGGACAAACGTATGTTCTCATTCAATTGGTTAATATAAATAATAGTGAAAGGGAATATAAGGGAATAGAGGAAGAAATGTGTGGGAAATATCAGAAAGGGAGACAGAATATAAAGACTCCTAACTCTGAGAAAGGAACTAGGGAGCTGGAAGGGGAGGAGGGCAAGGGGGTGCGGGTGAATGAGTGACAGGCACTGAGGGAGGCACTTGCCGGGATGAGCACTGGGTGTTATTGTTTGTTGGTAAATTGAACACCAATAAAATACATTTATTTTTTAAAAAGTCCAAATAACTAAATATTTATGCTGCCAACATGGGAGTACCTAAATATAGAAATCAATTAACAACAAATGTACAGGAACTCACTATAATAATACAATGACTGGGGATTTTAACACCCACCCACTTATGGCAATGGACCGATCGTCTATGCAGAAGATCAACAGGGGAACAATAGCCCTGACACACTGACCACAGGGACTCAACAGATATAGTCTGAACATTTCAACCTAAATCAGAATACACATTCCTTTCAAGTACACATGGGACATTCTGCAGAACAGATCATATCATGGGCCACAAATCAGCTCTCAACAGGTACAACAGGTACAAGAAGGTTGATATCACACCCTGTACATTTTCGGACCATGATGCTATGAAACTCGAAGTCGACAGTAAGAAAAAAAATTGGACAGACCGAAAATTACATGGAGATTATGAACATCCTACTAGAGAATGAATGGAGCAACCAGGAAATTAAAGAGGAAATTTAAAACAAATGAAAATGAAAACATGTTTCTCCAAACCTCTGGGATGTAGCAAAGGCAGTCCAAAGAGGGAAGTACATAGCAATACAGGCCTACGTCAAGAAACAAGAAGTCTCCAATAAACAACCAAACCCTACCCCTAAAGGAGCTGGAAAAGGAATAGCAATCAAAGCCTAAAGCCTAAGAAGAAGGGAAAAAATAAAGATGAGAGCAGAAATAAAGAATGCAGAAAAAACAAAACAGTAGAATGGAATAACGAAACTAAGAGCTGGTTCTTCATAATAATTAATAAAATGGATCAAGCCCTAGCCAGGCTTATCAACGAGAAAAGACAAAACCTAAATAAATAAAATCACAAATGAGAGAAGAGAGATCGCAATCAACACCAGAAAAATTAGACAATTATAAGGGAATACTATGCAAGATTATACGCTAACAAACTGGGAGACCGGGAATAAATGGACAAATCCATAGAAATATGCAAACGAGCAAAACTGAAATAGGAAGAAATAGAAAATATGAACAGACCCATAACGAGCAAAGAAATTGAATCAGCAAGGCACCTGGGTGCCTCAGTGGTTGAGCATCTGCTTTGGCTCATGTCATGATCCCAGGGTCATGGGGGATAACGTCCCACATCAGGCTCCCCACATGGAGCCTCATTTTCCCTCTGCCTATACCTCTGCCTCTATGTGTCTCTCATGAATACATAAAAAAAGGTGCAGCCACTGTGTAAAACAGTCTGGAGGGTCCTCAAGAAGTTAACAATAGGGGATCCCTGGGTGGCGCAACGGTTTGGCGCCTCCCTTTGGCCCAGGGCGTGATCCTGGAGACCCGGGATCGAATCCCACATCGGGCTCCCGGTGCATGTAGCCTGCTTCTCCCTCTGCCTGTGTCTCTGCCTCTCTCTCTGTGACTATCATAAAAAAAAAATTAAAAGTTAAAAATAGAGCTACCCTACAATTCCAAAATTGCACAGTTAGGTATTTACCCCAAGGATACAAAAGTAGTTTAGTAGATTGGAAGAGGAACACGCAGCCCAGTGTTGGTAGCAGCATTATCAACAACAGCGAAACAGTGTATACAGCCCAGATATCCATAGACAGATGAATGCGCAGAGACAATGTGGTAAATATACACACTGCGACATCACTGGGTCATCAGAAGGGATGAAATGAAGCCATTTACAATGACGTGGGAGAAGTGGAAAGGACTTATGCTCAAGGAACTCAGTCAGTCAGAGAAAGATACCAAATACCATACAATTGCATTCACATGTGAATTTTTAAGAAACCAAACAAACTGGCAAAGGGGCGAAGGAGGGGATGAGAGATGCAAACCAAGAAACACACTCTTAACCACAGAGAATAAACTAATAAATACCAGGGGAAGGGGGGGGGGATGGGGAATCAGGGGATGGGGATAGTGGAGGTCAACTCTGACCAGTACCAGGCGTTGTATTCAAGGGTTGAATCACTATGGGGTAAATCTGAAACTATATCATACTGTGTTTACAAAGAGGAATTCAAGTAAAACTTTAA
>NW_023330094.1:0-47583 GCF_011100685.1 Canis lupus familiaris | reverse complement strand
TCAGTTTGGGCCTCACCTGGACCCGGTGTCTCTTGTCCCCACTTTGACTTAACTCAGAACTGCTGAATCTTGCCCCACCTAGGCCGCACCCAGACCTGGTGACTCTTGTCCCCAGTTATGCCTCAATTCGACCTGATGAATCTGGTCCTCACGTGAGCCTCACATGGACCTGGACTCAGCTGGATAGAGTGGCTCTGGTTCCTACAAGATGCTCACCTGGACCTGGTGACTGTGGTCCCACCTGGCCTCACCGTGACGAGGTGACTGGTTCCCACACGACCTCATCTGGACCTGTGACTCAGGTCCTCATATGGGCATCATGGGACCTGGTTTCTCAATTCCACATCGGGGCCTCACCTGGACCTAGTGATTCTCGTCCCCCTATGGACCTCACCCTGACGTGGTGCCTATGTCCCCACCTGGATATCACCAGGACCGGGTGACTCTGGTCCCCCTCTGGGACTCACCCGAGATGGGATACTGGTCCTCAACTGGGCCTCAAATGGACCTGGTGAATCTACACCTCACTTAGGCCTCGTCTGGATCTTGTGATTATTTTCTCACCTGGCATCAATGGGACATGCTATACACTGTTCCCCACCTGGGCCTCACCTGGACATGAAAACTTTGCTCCACACTTTGGCCTCAAATGGTCCTGATGACTCTGGCCCCCACCTAGGCCTCAATCTGGCCCTGGGGACTGTGGTCCCCATCTGGGTCTCACCTGGACCTGGTGACTCTCGTTCCCACATGAACCATACCTGGACCTGGTGACTGTGGTGTTCTTGTAGACTCACATTTACCTGGTGGACTCTGGTCCCCACTAGGGCCCCAAATTGGATCTGGTGACTCTGGCCTGCAGGCTGGCCTCACCTGGACCTGGTGTTGGGGTTGCCACCTGGGCCTCACCCATACTGGTGACTCAGGTCCCCACGTGGGCCTCTTGGACCTGTTAATCTGGTCGTTACCCGGGTCCTCTCCCAGACCCGGGAACTCTGGTCTCCACCTCGGCCTCACTTGGCCCTTGTGAATCTGGTCCCCATCTGGGCCTCACCCGTCCTGCTGACTTTGTTACCCACGTGGACCTGATTGCTGTGGACTCTTTCTTGGCCTCACCTGGAACTGGTGACTCTGATCCTATCTTCGCGTCACCCATACCTGGTGACTCTCGTCCCTACCTGGGCATCATCGGGACATGGTTCCACTGCATGGCCTGCAGGTTGGCCTCACCTGGACCTCGTAACTCTGGTCCCTACCTGGGCATCATCGGTAAACCGTTCCTCTGTATTGCCTACAGGTTGGCCTCACCTGGACCTGGTGAGTTGTGTTGACACCTGGGTCTCACCCATACCTGGTGACACAGGTCCCCACGTGGGCCTCACTTCGACCTGGTGAATCTGGTCCTTACCTGGTCCTCTCCCGGAACTGGTAACTCTGATCACCACCTGGGCCTCACCTGGGCCTGGAGAATCTGGTCCCCATCTGGGCCTCACCCAGTCCTGTTGACTTTGTTACCCACCTGGACCTGATTGCTGTGTAACCCTTCTTGTCCTCACCTGGAACTTGTGACTCTGATCCTAACTGGGCCTCACCCAGATCTGGTGACTCTGGTACTCACCTGTGGACCAATAAGACCTGGATACTCTGTTCCACACCTGAGCCTCACCTGGACATGATGACTCTGGAACCTCTCTGGGCCTCATCCTGACCTGGGGACTCTGGTCCCCATCTGGATGTCACCTGGACAGGTGATTCTGGTACCCCTCTAGGCCTCAACCAGGTCCTGTGACTCTGGTCCTCCATTGGACCTCACCTGGACCTAGTGAATATGCTCCATCTGGATCTCATTGGACCTGATGATTCTGATCCCTACCTGGGCATCATCGGGACATGGTTCCACTGCATGGCCTGCAGGTTGGCCTCACCTGGACCTGGTAACTCTAGTCCCTACCTGGGCATCATCGGGACATATTTCCTCTGTATGGCCTGCAGGTTGGCCTCACCTGGACCTGGTGAGTGGTGTTGCCATCTGGGCCTCACTCATACCTGGTGACAAAGGACCCACGTGGGCCTCACTTGGACCTGGTGAATCTGGTCTTATCCTGGTCCTCACCCGGAACCGGTAACTCTTTTCACAACCTGGAATCCCCTGGACCTCGTGAATCTGGTCCCCATCTGGGCCTCACCCAGTCCTGGTGACTTTGCTCCCCGCCTGGACCTGATTGCTGTGGACTCCTTCTTGGCCTCACCTGGAACTGCTGACTCTGATCCTTACTGGGCCTCACCCAGATCTGGTGACTCTGGTCCTCACCTGTGGACCATTATGACCTGGATACTCTGTTCCACACCTGAGCCTCACCTGGACATGATGACTCTGGATCCCCTCTGGGCCTCAGCCTGACATGGTGACATGGGCCCCATCTGGATGTCACCAAGACCAGGTGAATCTGGTACCCCTCTAGGCCTCAACTTGACCTGGTGACTCTGGTCCTCAACTGGGCCTCACCGGGACCTAGTGAATATGCTCCCCACCTCCGCCTCATCTGGAACTGGCGACTCTGGTACTACCTGGGACTCATTGGGACATGGTTACTCTATTCCCCACTGGGACTGCCCTGATCCTGGTAACTCTGGTCCTGACTTTGGCCTCTTCTGTACCAGGTGACTCTGGCTCCACCTGGTCCTCACCTGTAACTGGTGATTGTCGTTCCCACATGGTCATCATGTGGACCTGGTGGCTGCAGTGTTTCTAGCTTCTCATGTACCTCGTGACTCTGGTCTCCACCAGGGCCTCACCGGGACCTGGTGAGTGTGGTTGCCACCGGCAACTCACCTGGACCTGGTGATTCTGGTCTGCACCTGAGACTACCCTGGATCTGGTGACTGTGGTCCCCTCCTGGGATTCACCTGGATTTGGGGACTCCGGTCCCCATCTGGCGTCACCTGGCCCTGTTGACCATGGTACTCAACTGGGCAAAATTGGGACCTGGTGACTGTGTTCCACACCTGGACCTCACCTGGACCAGGCGACTCTGGTCCCCCTCTGGGTCTCACCGTGCCCTAGTGACTGTGAACCCCACTTTGGACTGACTTGGACCTGCTGACCCTGGTTCCCACCTGCGACTGACGTCGTACTGTTGACTCTGGTACTTTCAAGGGCCTCCCCTGGACCTGGTAATCCTGGTCCCCACCTGGGCCTCACCTGGACGTGGTAACTTTTGTCACCACCGGTTACTCACCTAGACCTGGTTACTGTGTTCCACACCTGAGCCTCAAGTACACCTGTTGACCATGGTCCCCAAGCCGGCCTCACATGGACCTGTTGACTCTGATCCCCACCGGGGCCTCTCGTGTACCTGGTAACTCTGGTCCTCACCTGGGCATCATTGGTCCTGGTGACTCTGTTCCATACCTGAGGCTCCCCTGGACATGATGACTCTGGAACCTCTCTGGCTATCAACCTGCCCTGGTGACTCTGGTCCCCATATGGATGTCACCTGGACCAGGGGATTATGGTAACTCTCTGGGCCTCAACCTGGTCTGGTGACTCTGGTCCTCAAATGGGCCTCACCTGGACCTAGTGAATATGCTCCATCTGGGCCTCATTTGGACCTGGTGACTCTGGTACCTACCTGGGCATCATCGGGACATGGTTCCACTGCATGACCTGCAGGTTGGCCTCACATGGACCTGGTAACTCTAGTCCCTACCTGGGCATCATCGGGACATGGTTCCACTGCATGGCCTGTAGGTTGGCCTCACCTGGACATGGTAACTCTCGTGCCTACCTGAGCATCTTTGGAACCTGGTTCCTCTGTATAGCCTGCAGGTTGGCCTCACCTGGAACTGGTGAGTGGGTTTGTCACCTGGGCCTCACCCTTGCCTAGTGACACAGGTCCTCACGTAGGCCTCACTTGGACCTGGTGAATCTGGTCCTTACCTGGTGGTCACCCGGAACTGGTAACTCTGGTCACCACATGGGAATCACCTGGGCCTGGTGAATCTGGTCCCCATCTGGGCCTCAACCAGTCCTGTTGACTTTCTTCCCCACCTGGACCTGATTGCTGTAGACTTCTTCTTGGCTAACCTGGAACTGCTGACTCTGATGCTAACTGGGCCTCACCCAGATCTGGTGACTCTGGTCCTCACCTGTGGACCATTATGACCTGGATACTCTGTTCCACACCTGAGCCTCACCTGGATATGTTGACTCTGGATCCCCTCTGGGCCTCAGCCTGACATGGGGACTCTGGACCCCATCTGGATGTCACCAGACCAGGTAAATCTGGTACCCCTCTAGGCCTCACCTAGACCTGGTGACTCTGGTCCTCAACTGGGCCTCAACGGGACCTAGTGAACATGCTCCCCACCTGCGCCACATCTGGACCTGGTGACTCTGGTACTACCTTGGCATCATCGGGACATGGTTACTCTATTCCCCACTGGGACTGACCTGATCCTGGTAACTCTGGTCCTGACTTTGGCCTCTTCTGTTCCAGGTGACTCTGGCTCCACCTGGGCCTCACCTGTAACTGATGACTCTGATCCTAAGCATGGCCTCACCTGACGTGGTGACTGTGGTTCCCATTGGGACCTCACCTGGACTTCATGTCTCTGGTCTCACTTAGGCCTCAGCAGGACCTGATGTCTCTGCCACCCACCAGGGTAGCATCAGGATATGGTTACCCTGTTCACTAACAGTGACCCAGCCGGACCTATTAACTCTGGTCTTCACCTGGGCCACACCTGGACATGGTGACACTTTTTCCCACGTGGGTCTCACCTGGACATGGTGAGTGGGATCCCCACCTGGTCCTCACCTGTAACTGGTGATTCTCGTTCCCACATGGAGATCATGTGGACCTGTTGGCCACAGTGTTTCTAGCAACTTTTTTTAAATTTTTATTTATTTATGATAGTCACAGAGAGAGAGAGAGGCAGAGACACAGGCAGAGGGAGAAGCAGGCTCCATGCACCGGGAGCCCGACGTGGGATTCGATCCCCGGTCTCCAGGATTGCGCCCTGGGCCAAAGGCAGGCGCCAAACCGCTGCGCCACCCAGGGATCCCATGTGTTTCTAGCTTCTCATGTACCTCGTGACTCGGGTCCCCACCAGTGCCTCACCGGGACCTGGTAAGTTTGGTTGCCACCTGCACCACACCTGGACCTGGTGATTCTGGTCTGCACCTGACACTACCCTGGATCTTGTGACTGTGGTCCCCACCTGGGCTTCACCTGGATTTCGGGACTCCGGTCCCCATCTGGGCCTCACCTGGCCCTGTTGACCATGGTCCTCAACTGGGCAAAATTGGGACCCGGTGCCTGTGTTCCACAACTGGACCTCACCTGGACCAGGTGACTATGCTCCCACTCTGGGTCTCGCCGTGCCCTAGTGACTGTGAATTCCACTTTGGCTTGACTTGGACATGCTGACCCTGGTTGCCACCTGCGCCTGAACTCGAACTGTTGACTCTGGTTCTTTCAAGGGCCTCCCCTGTACCTGGTGATCCTGCTCCCACCTGGGCCTCACCTGGACGTGGTGACCCTTGTAACCACGGGGGACTCACCTGGACCTGCTTACTGTGTTCCACACCTGGGTCTCAAGTGGACCTGTTGATCATGGTCCCCAAGCCGGCCTCACATGGACCTGTTGCCTCTGATCCCCACCAGATCCTCACGTGTACCTGGTAACTCGGGTCCTCACCTGGGCCTCATCTGCACCTAGTGACTCTGGTCCCCACCTGGGCTTCACCTCGATCTGGTGACTCTGATCCCCACCTGGACTTCACCTGGATCTAGTGACTCTGGTTCCCACCTGGACCTCTCCTGGACCTGGTGACTCTCTTTCCAACATGGACCTCACCTGGATCTGGTGACTCTGGTACTCAGTTTCGCCTAACCTGGACCTGGTGTCTCTCGTCCCCACTTTGACCTAACTTAGAACTGCTGAATCTTTCCCCACCTAGGCCGCACATAGACCTGGTGACTCTTGTCCCCAGCTATGCCTCAATTCGACCTGGTGAATCTGGTCCTCACGTGGGCTTCACATGGACCTGGGACTCAGCTGGATAGAGTGGCTCTGGTTCCCACAAGGGGCTCACCTCATACTGGTGACTGTGGTCTTTTTCTATGCCTCACCAGGACCTAGTGATTCTGTTCCCCATCTGGGCCTGCATGGCCCTAGTGACTCTGGTCCTGACCCAGGCATCATTCGGACCTGGATACTCTATTCCACACCTGGGCCTCACTTTGACCACGGACCACTGGTCCCATTCTGGGCCTCAAACTAAACTGGTTACTCTGGTTCCCCTTCTGGGCCTCACCCTTACCTGGTAAATCTGGTCACCCCTTGGGCTTCACTTGGGCCTGGTGAATCTGGTCCTTAGCTGGTCCGCACATGGATCTGGTGACTGTTCGCCACCTGGGCCTCACATGGACTTGGTGAATCCTGTTGCCACCTGCGCCTCACCGGGACCTTGTGACTCTTTTCCCACCTGGCATCAATGGGACATCGTTACTCTGTTCCCCACACGGTCCTCCCCTGGACATGATAACTTTGCTCCACACTTTGGCCTCAACTGGTCCTGATGACGCTGCTCCCCCCACCTAGGCCTCAATCTGGACCTGGTGACTGTGGTCCCCACCTCTTTCTCACCTGGACCTGGTGTCTCTCGTTCCCAGATGAACCACACCTGGACCTGGTGACTGTGGTGTTCTTGTAGACGCACATTTACCTGGTGACTCTGGTCCCCACTAGGGCCTCACCTGGATCTGGTGACTCTGGCCTGAAGGTTGTCCTCACCTGGACCTGGTGAGTGGGGTTGCCACCCCATACCTGGTGACTCAGTTCCACACGTGGGCCTCTTGGACCTCTTAATCTGGTCGTTACCTGGTCCTCTCCCAGACCCGGAGACTGTGGTCCCCAACTTGGCCTCATCTGGACCTGTGAATCTGGTCCCCATCTGGGCCTCAACCAGTCCTGGTGATTTGTTCCCCACCTGGACCTGATTGCTGTGGACTCTCTCTTGGCCTCACCTGGAACTGGTGACTCTGATCCTATCTGAGCGTCACCGAGACATGGTGACTCTGATCCTCACCGGGGCATGATTGGTACCTTGTGACGCTGTTCCACACCTGAACCACACCTGGACATGATGACTCTGGAACCTCTCTGGGCCTCACCCTGACCTGGTGACTCTTGTCCCCATCTGGATGTCAACTGGACTAGGTGATTCTTGTACCACTCTAACACTCAACCAGATCTGGTGACTCTGGTCCTCAACTGGGCCTCACCTGGACCTAGTGAATATGCTCCAACTGGGCCTCATTTGGACCTGGTGACTCTGGTCCCTTCCTGGGCATCATCGGGACATGGTTCAGCTGCATGGCCTTCAGGTTGGCCTCACCTGGACCTGGTAACTCTGGTCCCTACCTGGGCATCATCGGGACATTGTTCCTCTACATGGCCTGCAGGTTGGCCTCACCTGGACCTGGTGAGTGGGGTTGGCACCTGGGCCTCACCCATACATGGTGACACAGGTCACCCGTGGGCCCAGTATGACCTGGTGAATCTCGTCCTTACCTGGTCCTCACGCGTACCTGGTAACCCTGGTCAGCACCTGGGAATCACCTGGACCTGGTGAATCTGGTCCCCATCTGGTCCTCACCCAGTCCTGGTGACTTTGTTCCCCTCTGGACCTGAATGCTGTGGACTCCCTCATGGCCTCAACTGGAAGTGGTGACTCTGATCCTTCTGGGCCTCACCCAGATCTGGTGACTCTGGTCCTCACCTGTGGACCATTATGACCTGGATACTCTGTTAAACACCTGAGCCTCACCTGGACATGATGACTCTGGATACCCACGGGGCCTCACCCTGACATGGTGACTCTGGTCCCCATCTGGATGTCACCTAGATCTGGTGAATCTGTTACCCCTCTAGGGCTCAAAAAGACCTGGTGACACTGGTCCTCAACTGGGTGTCACCGAGACCTAGTGAATATGCTCCCCACCTGCGCCTCATCTGGACCTGTTGACGCTGGGTCTACCTGGGCATCATCGGGACATGGTTACTCTGTTCCCCACTGGGAATGACCTGATCCTGGTAACTCTGGTCCTGATTTTGGCCTCTTCTGTACCAGGTGACTCAGGCTCCACCTGGGCCTCACCTGTAACTGGTGACTCTGATCCAAAGCATGGCCTCTCCTGACCTGGTGACTGTGTTTCCCATCGGGACCTCACCTGGACCTCATGTCTCTGGTCCCACCTGGGCCTCACCAGGACCTGGTGTCTCTGGTTCCCACCTGGGTAGCATCAGGATATGGTTACACTGTTCACTAACAGTGACCACGCCGGACCTATTAACTCTGGTCTTCACCTGGGCCACACCTGGACATGGTGACACTCGTTCCCACCTGGGTATCACCTGGAAATGGTGAGTCAGATACCCACCTGGTCCTAACCTATAACTGTTGATTCTCGTTCCCACATGGACATCATGTGGACCTGGTGGCTGCGGTGTTTCTAGTTTGTCATGTACCTTGTGACACTGGTCCCCACCAGGGCCTCACCGGGACCTGGTGATTGTGGTTGCCACCTGCACCTCACCTGGACCTGGTGATTCGGGTCTGCACCTGAGACTACCCTGGATCTGGTGACTGTGGTCCCCACCTGGGCTTCACCTGGATTTGGGGACTCTGGTCCGCATCTGAGCCTCACCTGGCCCTGTTGACCATGGTCCTCAACTGGGCAAAATTGGGACGCGGTGACTGTGTTCCACAACTGAACCTCACCTGGACCACGTGACTCTGGTGCCCCTCTGGGTCTCACCATTCCCTAGTGACTGTGAACCCCACTTTCCCCTGACTTGGACCTGCTGACCCTGGTTGAAACCTGCGCCTGACCTCCAATTGTTGACTCTGGTTCTTTCAAGGGCTTCCCCTGTACCTGGTGATCCTGGTCCCCACCTGGGCTTCACATGGATCTGGTGACTCTGGTCCCCACCTGGACTTTACCTGGATCTGGTGACTCTGGACCCCACCTGGACCTCTCCTGGACCTCGTGACTCTCTTTCCAACATGGACCTCACCTGGATCTGGTGACTCTGGTCCTCTCTTTGGCCTCACCTGGACCTGGTGTCTCTCGTCCCCACTTTGACCTAACTCAGAACTGCTGAATCTTGCCTCACCTAGGCCGCACACAGACCTGGTGACTCTGTCCCCAGCTATGCCTCAATTCGACCTGATGAATCTGGTCCTCACGTGGGACTCACCTGGTCCTGGGACTCAGCTGGATAGTGTGGCTCTGGTTCTCACAAGGGGATCACCTGATACTGCTGAATGTGGTCTTATTCTATGCCTCACCAGGACGTAGTGATTCTGTTCCCCATCTGGACCAGCATGGCCCTAGTGACTCTGATCCTCACCCAGGTGTCATTGGGACCTGGATAATCTATTCCACACCTGGGCCTCTCTTTGACCAGGGACCTCTGGTCCCATTATGGGCCTCAAACTAAACTGGTTACTCTGGTTCCCCCTCTGGGCCTCACCCTGCCCTGGTGACTCTGGTCACCCGTTGCGCTTCACTTGGGCCTGGAGAATCTGGTCCTTAGCTGTTCCACACCTGGATCTGGTGACTGGTCGCCACCTGGGCCTCACCTGGACTTGGTGAATCCTGTTGCCTCCTGCGCCTCACCTGGTCCTTGTGACTGTGGTCCCACCTGGGCCTCACCTGGACGAGGTGACTGGTTCCCATAGGGACCTCACCTGGACCTGGTGACTCAGGTCCTCATATGGGCATCATGGGACCTGGTTTCTCAGTTCCACATCGGGGCCTCCCCTGGACCTAGTGATTCTTGTCCCCCTCTGGGCCTCACCCTGACGTGGTGACTCTGGTCCCCACCTGGATATCACCAGAACCGGGTGACTCTGGTCCCCCACTGGGACTCACCTGGAGCTGGGGACACTGGTCCTCAGGTGATCCTCAACAGGACCTGGTGAATCTACTCCTCACTTAGGCCGCCTCTGGACCTTGTGACTCTTTTACCACCTGACATCAATGGGACATGGTTACTCTGTTCCGCACCTGGGCCTCACCTGAACATGATAACTTTGATCCACACTTTGGCCTCAACTCCTCCTGATGACTCTCGTCCCCCCTCCTAGGCCTCACTCTGGACCTGGTGACTGTGGTCCCAACCTGGGTCTCACCTGGGCCTGGTGACTCTCATTCCCACTAGAACCACACCTGGACCTGGTGACTGTGGTGTTCTTGTAGGCTCACATTTACCTGTTGACTCAGGTCCCCACTAGGACCTCACCTGGATCTGGTGACACTGGCCTGCAGGTTGGCCTCACCTGGAACTGGTGAGTGGGGATGCCACCTGGGCCTCACCTATACCTCGTGACTCAGGTCCCCACGTGGGCCTCTTGGACCTGTTGAATCTTGTTGTTACCTGGTCGTCTCCCAGACCCGGGAACTCTTGTCACCACCTGGGCCTCACCTGGACCTGGTGAATCTGGTCCCCATCTGGGCCTCACGCAGTCCTGGTGACTTCGTTCCCCACTTGGGCCTGATTGATGTGGACTCTTTCTTGGCCTCACCTGGAACTGGTGACTCTCATCATATCTGCGCATCATCCAGACCTGGTGACTCTGGTCCTCACCTGGGCATCATTGGTACCTGGTGACTCTGTTCTACACCTGAGCCTCACCTGGACATGATGACTCTGGAACCACTCTGGGCCTCACCCTTCCCTGGTGACTGTGGTCCCCATCAGGATGTCACCTAGACCAGGGGATTCTCGTATCCCTCTAGGCCTCAATCAGATCTGGTGACTCTGGTCCTCAACTGAGCCTCACCTGGACCAAGTGAATATGCTCCAGGTGGGCCTCATTTGGACCTGGTGACTCTGGTCCCAACCTGGGCATCATAGGGATATGGTTCCACTGCATGGCCTGCAGGTTGGACTCACATGGACCTGGTAACTCTGGTTCCTACCTGGGCATCATCGGGACATGGTTCCACTGCATGGCCTGCAGGTTGGCCTCACCCGGACCTGGTAACTCTGGTCCCTACCTGGGCATCATCGGGACACGGTTCCTCTCCATCACCTGCAGGTTGGCCTCACCTGAACCTATTGAGTGGGGTTGCCAATTGAGCCTCACCGATACATAGTGACACAGGTCCCCAAGTGGGCCTCAATTGAACCTGGTGAATCTGGTCCTTACCTGGTCCTTCCCCGGAACTGGTAACTCTGGTCACCACCTGGGAATCACCTGGGCCTGGTGAATCTGGTCCCCATCTGGGCCTCATCCAGTCCTGGTGACTTTGTTCCCCACATGGACCTGATTGCTGTGGACGCCTTCTTGGCCTCACCTGGAACTGGTGACTCTGATCCTATCTGCGCGTCCCCCAGACCTGGTGAATCTGGTCCTCAACTGGGATCATTGGTACCTGGTGCCTCTGTTCCACACCTGAGCCTCACCTGGACATGATGACTCTGGAACCTCTCTGGTCCTCACCCTGACCTGGTGACTCTGGTCCCCATCTCGATGTCACCTGAACCAGGTGATTCTAGTACCCTTATAGGGCTCAACCAGATCTGGTGACTCTGGTCCTCAACTGGGCCTCACCTAGACCTAGTGAATATGCTCCATCTGGGCCTCATTTGGACATGGTGATTCTGATCCCTACCTCAGCATTACCGGGACATGGTTCCACTGCATGGCCTGCAGGTGTGCCTTACCTGGACCTGATAACTCTAGACCCCACCTGGGCATCATCAGGACATGGTTCCTCGGCATGGTCTGCAGGTTGGCCTCACTTGGACCTAGTGAGTGGGGTTGTCAGCTGAGACTCACCCATGCCTGGTGACACAGGTCCCAACGTGGGCCTCACGTGGACGTGGTGAATCTGGTCCTTCCCTTGTCCTCACCTGGAACTGGTAACTCTGGTCATCACCTGGGAATCACCTGGACATTGTGATTCTGGTCCCCATTGGGCCTCATCCATTCCAGGTGACTTTGTTCCCACCTGGACCTGATTGCTGTGTACTCCTTATGGCCCTCACCTGGAACTAGTGACTCTGATCCTAACTGGGCCTCACCCAGATCTGGTGACTTTGGTCCTCACCTGTGGACCATTATGACCTGGATACTCTGTTCTACACGTGAGACTCACCTGGACATGTTGACTCTGGATCCCCTCTGGGCCTCAGCCTGACATGGTGACTCTGGTGCCCATCTGGATGTCACCTAGACCAGGTGAATCTGGTACCCCTCTAGGCGTCAACTAGACCTGGTGACTCTGGTCCTCATCTGGGCCTCACCTGGACCTAGTGAATATTCTACCCACCTGCGCCTCGCTGGACCTGGTGACTCTGATTCTACCTGGGCATCATTGGGACATGGTTACTGTATTACCCACTGGGAGTGACCTGATCCTGGTAACTCTGGTCCTGACTTTGGCCTCTTCTGTACCAGGTAACTCTGGCTCCAGCTGGGCCTCACCTGTTCCTGGTGACTCTGATCCTAAGCATGGGCTCACCTGACCTGGTGACTGTGGTTCCCATTGGGACCTCACCTGGACCTCATGTCTCCGGTTATACCTGGGCCTCATCAGGACCTGGTGTCTCTGGTACCCACCTGGGTAGCATCAGGATATGGTTACACTGTTCACTAACACTCATCCAGCCGGACCTAATAACTCTGGTCTTCACCTGGGGCACACGAGGACATGGTGACACTGGTTCCCACCTGGGTCTCACCTGGACATGGTGAGTCGGATCCCCACCTGGTCCTCACCTGTAACTGGTGATTTTCATTCCCACATGGACATCATGTGGACCTGGTGGCTGCAGTGTTTCTAGCTTCTCATGTACCTCGTGTCTCTGGTCCCCACCGGGGCCTCTCCGGGACCGGGTGAGTGTGGTTGCCACCTGCACCTCACATGGACCTGGTGATTCTGCTCTGCACCTGAGACTACCCTGGATCTGGTGTCTGTGGTCCCCACCTGGGATTCACCTGGATTTGGGGACTCCATTCCCCATCTGGGCCTCACCTGGCCCTGTTGACCATGGTCCTCTACTGTGCAAAATTAGGAACCGGTGGCTGTGTTCCACCCCTGGACCTCACCTGGACCAGGTGACTCTGGTCCCCCTCTGGGTCTCACCGTGCCCTAGTGACGGTGAACCCCACTTTGACCTGACTTGCACCTGCTGACCCTGGTTGCCACCTGAGCCTGACCTCGAACTCTTGACTCTGGTTCATTCAAGGGCCTCCCCTGTACCTGGTGATCCTGGTCCCCCCCTGGGACTCACCTGGATGTGGTGACTCTTGTCACCACCGGGGACTCACCTGGACCTGGTTACTGCGTTCCACACATGGGCCTCAAGTAGTCCTGTTGACCATGGTACCGAAGCCGGCCTCATATGGACCTGTTTCCTCTGATTCCCACCGGGGCATCACGTGTACCTGGTAACACTGGTCCTCACTTGGGCCTCATCTGAACCTAGTGACTCTGGTCCCCACCTTGGCTTCACCTGGATCTGGTGACTCTGGTCCTCAACTGGGCCTCACCTGGACCTATTGAATATGCTCCATCTGGGCCTCATTTGGACCTGGTGACTTTCTTCCCTACCTGGGCATCATCGGGACATGGTTCCACTGCATGGCCTTTAGGTGGGCCTCACCTGGACCTGGTAACTGTGGTTCTACCTGGGCATCATCGGGACGTGGTTACTCTGTTCCCAGTGGGACTGACCTGATCGTGGTAACTCTGGTCCTGACTTTCGGCTCTTCTGTGCCATGTGACTCTGGCTCCCCCTGGACCTCACCTATAAGTGGTGACTCTGATCCTAAGCATGGCCTCACCTGACCTGGTGACTGTGGTTTCCATCGGTACCTCACCTGGTCCTCATGTCTCTGGTCCCAACTGGGACTCACCAGGACCTTGTATCTGGTACACACCTGAGTAGCATCAGGATATGGTTACACTGTTCACTAACAGTGACCCGGCCGGACCTATTACTCTCGTTTTCACCTGGTCCACACTTGGACATGGTGACACTGGTTCCCACCAGGGTCTCACCTGGACATGGTGACTCAGATCCCCAAATGGTCCTCACCTGTAACTTGTAATTCTCGTTCCCACATGGACATCATGTGGACCTGGTGGCTGCAGTGTTTCTAGCTTCTCATGTATCTCGTGACTCTGGTCCCCACCAGGGCCTCACCGGGACTTGGTGACTGTGGTTGCCACCTGCAACTCACCAGGACCTGGTGATTCTGGTGTCCACCTGAGACTACCCTGGATCTGTTGACTGTGGTCCCCACCTGGGCTTCACCTGAATTTGGGGACTCCGGTCCCCATCTGGGCCTCACCTGGCCCTGTTGACCATGGTCCTCAACTGGGCAAAATTGGGACTCAGTGACTGTGTTCTACAACTGGACCTCACCTGGACAAGGTGACTCTGGTCCCCCTCTGGGACTCACTGTGCCGTAGTGACTGTGAACCCAACTTTGGCCTGACTTGGACCTGCTGACCCTGGTTGCCACCTGCGCCTGACCGTGAACTTTTGACTCTGGTTCTCTGAAGGGCCTCCCCTGTACCTGGTGATCCTGGTCCCCAATTGGGCCTCAACTGGACGTGGTGACTCTTGTCACCACCGGGGACTCACCTGGACATGATTACTGTGTTCCATACCTGGGCCTCAGGTAGACCTATTGACCATGGTCCCCAAGCCGGCCTCACGTGGACCTTTTGGCTCTGATCCCCGCCGGGGGCTCACGTGTATCTGGTTACTCTGATCCTCACCTGGGTCTAATCAGGACCTAGTGACTCTGGTCCCCACCTGGGCTTCACCTGGATCTGGTGACTCTGGTCCCCACCTGGACTTCACCTGGATCTGGTGACTCTGGTCCCCACCTGGACCTCTCCTGGACCTGGTGACTCTCTTTCCAACATGGACCTCACCTGGATCTGGTGACTCTGGTCCTCAGTTTGGCCTCACCTGGACCTGGTGTCTCTCGTCCCCACTTTGCCCTAACTCAGAACTGCTGAATCTTGCCCCACCTAGGCCGCACCCAGACCTGGTGACTCTTGTCCCGAACTATGCCTCAATTCGACCTGATGCATCTGGTCCTGACGTGGGGCACACATGGACCTGTTACTCAGCTGGATAGAGTGGCTCTGGTTCCCACAAGGGGCACTCCTGATACTGGTGATTGTGGTCTTATTCTATGCCTCACCAGGACCTAGTGATTCTGTTCCCCATCTGGGCCTGCATGGCCCTAGTGACTCTGGTCCTGACCCAGGCATCATTGGGACCTGGATACTCTATGCCACACTAGGGCCTACCTTTGACCAGTGACCTCTGGTCCCATACTGGGCCTCAAACTAAACTGGTTACTCTGGTTCCCCTCTGGGCCTCAGCCTTACCTGGTGACTCTGGTCACCCCTTGGGCTTCATTTGGGCCTGGTGAATCTGGTCCTTAGCTGGTCCGCATCTGGATCTGGTGACTGGTGGCCACCTAGGCCTGACCTGGACTTGGTGAATCCTGTTGCCACCTGCGCCTCACCTGGGCCTTCTGACTGTGGTCACAACTGGACCTCACCCTGATCTGTTGGCTCTGGTTCCCATATGGGGCTCTCCTGGACCTGGTTCCTGGGGTCTCCTTCTGGCCTCACCTGGAACACAATGACTCTGATCCATATTTTGTCCTCTCCTGGACCTGTTGACTCTGGTCCTTACCTGGGCATCATTGGGACCTGGATACTCTCTAAATCCCTGGGCTTCACCTGGACCTGGTGACTGTGATCCCACCTGGGCCTCACCTGGACGAGGTGACTGGTTCCCACAGGGACCTCACCTGGACCTGGTGACTCAGGTCCTCATATGGGCATCATGGGACCTGGTTTCTTAGTTACACATCGGGGCTTCATCTGGACCTAGTGATACTCGTCCCCCTCTGGGCCTCACTCTGACGTGGTGACTCTGGTCCCCACCTGGATATCACCAGAACCGGGTGCCTCTGGTCCCCTCTGGTACTCCCCCTGAGCTGGGGACACTAGTCTTCAACTGGGCCTCAACAGGACCTAGTGAATCTACTCCTCACTTAGGCCTCGTCTGGACCTTGTGACTCTTTTCGCCCCTGGCAACAATGGGACATTGTTACTCTGTTCCACAACTGGGCCTCACCTGGTTATGATAACTTTGCTCCACACTTTGGCCTCAACTGGTTCTGATGACACTGGTCGCCCCACCTTGTCCTCAATCTGGACCTGGTGACTGTGGTCCCCACCTGGGTCTCCCCTGGACCTGGTGACTCTCGTTCCCACATGAACCACACCTGGACCTGGTGTCTATGGTGTTCTTGTAGACTCACATTTACCTGGTGACTCCTGTCCCCACTAGGGCATCACCTGGATCTGGTGACTCTGGCCTGCAGGTTGGCCTCACCTGGACCTGGTGAGTGGGGTTGCCACCTGGGCATCACCCATACCTGGTGACTCAGGTCCCCACGTGGGCTTCTTGGATCTGGTGAATCTGGTCCGTACCTGGTCCTCTCCCAGACCCTGGGACTCTGGTCACCACCTGGGCCTCACCTGGACCTAATGAATGAATCTGGTCCCCATCTGGTCGTCACCCAATCCTGGTGACTTTGTTCCCCACCTGGACCTGATTGCTGTGGACTCTTTCTTGGCCTCACCTGGACCTGGTGACTCTGATCCTATCTGCGCGTCACCCAGACCTGGTCACTCTGGTCCTCACCTGGGCATCATTGGTACCTGGTGACTCTGTTCGAGACCTGAGCCTCACCGGGACATGATGACTCTGGAACCACTCAGGGCCTAACCCTGACCTGGTGACTCTGGTCTCCATCTGGATTTCACCGGGACCAGGTGACTGGGACCCTTCTAGGCCTCAACCAGGTATGGGGACACTGGTCCTCAACTGGGCCGCACTTGGACCTAGTGAATATGCTCCATCTGGGCCACAGTTGGACCTGGTGACTCTGGTCCCTACCTGGGCATCATCGGGACATGGATCCACTGCATGGCCTGCAGGTTGGCCTCAGCTGCACCTGGTAACTCTGGTCCCTACCTGGGCATCACCGGGACACGGTTCGTCTGCATGGCATCCAGGTTGGCCTCACGTGGACCTAGTGAGTGGGGTTGCCACCTGGGGCTCACCCATTCCTGGTGACACAGGTCCCCACGTGGGCCTCACTTGGACCTGGTGAATCTGGTCCTTACTTGTTCCTCACCCGCACCTGGTAACCCTGGTCACCACCTGGGAATCACCTGGACCTGTTGAATCTGGTTCCCCTCTGGGCCTCACCCAGTCCTGTTGACTTTCTTCCCCTCCTGGACCTGATTGCTGTGGACTCCTCTTGGCCTCAACTGAACTGGTGACTCTGATCCTAACTGGGCCTCACCCAGATCTGGTGACCATAGTCCTCACCTGTGGACCATTATGACCTGGATACTCTGTTCCACACCTGAGCCTCACCTGGACATGATGACTCTGGAACCTCTCTGGGCATCACCCTGACCTGGTGACTCTGGACCCATCTGGATGGCACCTGGACCAGGTGATTCTGGTACCCCTCTAGGCCTCAACCACGTCTGGTGACACTGGTCCTCAACTGGGCCTCACCTGGACGTAGTGAATATGCTCCATCTGAGCCTCATTTGGACCTGGTGACTCTGGTCCCTACCTGGGCATCATCGGGACATGGTTCCACTGCATGGCCTGCAAGTTGGCCTCACCTGGACCTGGTGAGTGTGGTTGCCACATGGGCCTCACCCATACCTGGTGACTCTGTCCCCACGTGGGCCTCTTGGACCTGGTGAATCTGGTCCTTACCTGGTTCTCTCCAAGACCCGGGGACTCTGGTCACCACCTGGGAATCACTTGGACCTGTTGAATCTTTTCCCCATCTGGGCCTCACCCAGTCCTGGTGGCTTTGTTCCCCACCGGTACCTGATTGCTGTGGATTCTTTCTTGGCCTCACCTGGAACTGGTGACTCTGATCCTATCTGCTCGTCACCCAGAATGGGTGAATCTGGTCCTCACCTGGGCATCATTTGTACCTGGTGACTCTGTTCTACACCTGAGCCTCACTTGGACATGATGACTCTGGAACCTCTCTGGGCCTCACCCTGACCTGGTAACTCTGGTCCCCATCTGGATGTCACCTGGACCAGGGGATTCTGGTACCCCTCTAGGCCTCAACCAGATATGGTGACTCGGGTCCTCAACTGGGCCTCATGTGGACCTAGTGAATATGATACATCTTGGCCTCATTTGGACCTGGTGACTCTGGTCCCTACCTGGGCATCATAGGGATATTGTTCCACAGCATGGCCTGCAGGTTGGCCTCACCTGGACATTGTAACTCTGGTCCCTACCTGGGCATTATCGGGACATGGTTCCACACATGCCCTGCAGGTTGGCATCACCTGCACCTGGTAATTCTAGTCCCTACCTGTGCATCATCAGGACATGGTTCCTCTGCATGGCCTGCAGGTTGGCATCACCTGGACCTGGTGAGTGGGGTTGTCACCTGTGCCTCACCCATGCCTGGTGACACAGGTCCCCACGTGGGCCTCACTTGGAACGGGTGAATCTGCTCCTTACCTTGTTCTCACCCGGAACTCGTAACTCTGGTCACCACCTGGGAATCACCTGGGCCTGGTGTTTCTGGTACCCATCTGGGCGTCATCCAGTCCTGGTGACATTTTTCCCCACCTGGAACTGATTGCTGTGGACTTTTTCTTGGCCTCACCTGGAACTGGTGACTTTGATCCTATCTGCGCATCACCCAGACCTGGTGACTCTGGTCCTCACCTGGACATGATGACTTTGGAACCTCTCTGGGCCTCACCCTAACCTGGTAACTCTGGTCCCCATCTGGAACTCACTTGTATCTGGTGACTCTGGTCTCAGTTTGTCCTCACCTGGACTGGTGTCTATCGTCCCCACTTTGACCTAACTCAGAACTGCTGAATCTTGCCCCACCTAGGCCGCACCTAGACCTGATGACTCTTGTCCCCAGCGATGCCTCAATTCGACCTGATGAATCTGGTCCGCAGGTGGGCCTCACATGGACCTGGGACTCAGCGGGATAGAGTGGCTCTGGTTCCCACAAGGGGCTCACCTGATACTGGTGACTGTGTTCTTATTCTATGCCTCACCAGGACCTAGTGATTCTGTTCCCCATCTGGGCTTTCATGGTCCTAGTGACTCTGGTCCTCACCCGGGCATCATTGGGACCTGGATACTCTATTCCACACCTAGGCATCACTTTGTCCAGGGACCTCTGGTCCCAATCTGGGCCTCAAACTAAACTGGTTACTCTGGTTCCCACTCGGGGCCTCACCCTTACCTGGAAAATCTGGTCACCCCTTGGGTTTCACTTGGGCCTGGTGAATCTGGTTCTTATCTGGTCCGCACCTGGATCTGGGGACAGGTCACCACGTGGGCCTCACCTGGACTTGGTGAATCCTGTTGCCACCTGCGCCTCACCTGGACCTTGTGACTGTGGTCCCTCCTGGACCTCACCTGGATCTGGTGGCTCTGGTTCCCATATGGGGCTCTCCTGGACCTAGTTCCTGTGGTCTCCATCTGGCCTCACCTGGAACACAATGACTCTGATCCATATTTGGGCCTCTCCTGGACCTGTTGACTCTAGTCCTTACCTGGGCATCATTGGGACCTGGATACTCTCTTATGTACCTGGGCCTCACCTGGACCTGGTGACTGTGGTCCCACCCGGGCCTCACCTGGACGGGGTGACTGGTTCCCACAGGGACATCACCTCGACCTGGTGACGCAGGTCCTCATATGGGAATCTTGGGACCTGGATTCACAGTTCCACATTGGGGCCTCTCCTGGTCCTAGTGATTCTCGTCCCCCACTGGGCCTCACCCTGACTTGTGACACTGGTCCCCACCTGGATATCACCAGAACCGGGTGACTCTGGTCCCCCTCTGGGACTCACCCAGAGCTGGGGACACTGGACCTCAAATGGGCTTCAACAGGACCTGGTGAATCTACTCCTCACTTAGGCCTCGTCCGGACCTTGTGACTCTTTTCCCAACTGGCATCAATGGGACATGGTTACTCTGTTCCCCACCTATGCCTCTACTGGACATGATAACTTTGCTCAACACTTTGGCCTCAACTGCTCCTGATGAATCTGGTCCCCCCACCTAGGCCTCAATCTGGACCTGGTGACTGTGGTCCCCACCTGGGTCTCAGCTGGACCTGGTGACTCTCGTTCCCACATGAAACACACCTAGACCTGGTGACTGTGGTGTTCTTGTAGACTCACATTTACCTGGTGACTCCGGTCCCACTGGGGCCTCACCTGTTCTGGTGACTCTGGCCTGCCGGTTGGCCTCACCTTGACCTGTTGAGTGGGGTTGCCACCTGGGCCTCACACATAGCTGGTGACTCAATTCCCCTCGTGGGCCTCTTGGACCTGGTGAATCTGGTCCTTACCTGGTCCTGTCCCAGACCCGGGGACTCTGGTCACCACCTGGGCCTCACCTGGACCTGGTGAATCTGGTCCCCATCTGGGCCTCACCCAGTCCTGGTGACTTTGTTCCCCACCTGGACCTGATTGCTGTGGACTCTTTCTTGGCCTCACCTGGAACTGGTGACTCTGATCCTATCTGCGCGTCACCCAGATCTGGTGACTCTGGGCCTCACCTGAGCATCATTGGTACCTGGTGACTCTGTTCCACGCCTGAGCCTAACCTGGACATGATGACTCTGGAACCACTCTGGGCCTCTCCCTGAACTGATGCCTCTGGTCCCCATCTGGATGTCACCTTGACGAGGTGATTCTGGTACCCCTCTAAGCCTCAACCAGGTCTGGTGACAGTGGTCCTCAACTGGGCGTCACTGGACCTAGTGAATATTCTCCATCTGGGTCTCATTTGGACCTGGTGACTCTGGTCCCTACCTGGGCATCATCGGGACATGGTTCCACTGCATGGCCTGCATATTGGCCTCACCTGGACCTGGTAACTCTGTTCCCTACCTGGGCATTATCGGGACATGGTTCCTCTGCATGGACTGCAGGTTGGCCTCACCTGGACCTGGGGAGTGGGGTTGCCACCTGAGCCTCACCCATGCTTGGTGACACAGGTACCCACGTGGGCTCACTTGGACCTGGTGAATCTGGTCCTTACCTGGTCGTCACCCGGAACTGGTAACTCTGGTCACCACCTGGGTATCACCTGGACCTGGTGAATCTGGTCCCCATCTGGGCCTCACCCAGTCCTCGTGACTTTGTTCCCCACCTGGACCTGATTGCTGTGGACTCCTTCTTGGTCTCACCTGGAACTGGTGACTCTGATCCTAACTGGGCCTCACCCAGATCTGGTGACTCTGGTCCTCACCTGTGGACCATTATGATCTGGATCTCTGTTCAACACCTGAGCCTCACCTGGACATGATGACTCTGGGTCCCCTCTGGGCCTCACCCTGACATGGTGACTCTGCTCCCCATCTGGATGTCACCTAGACCGGGTGAATCTGGTACCCCTCTAGGACTCAACTAGACCTGGGGATTCTGGTCCTCAAGTGCGCCTCACCGAGACCTAGAGCATATGCTTCCCACCTTCTCCTCATCTGTACTTGGTGACTCTGGTTCTACCTGCGCATCATCGGGACATGGTTACTCTATTCCCCACTGGGACTGACCTGATACTGGTAACTCTGGTCCTGACTTTGGCATCTTCTGTACCAGGTGACTCTGGCTCCTCCTGGGCCTCACCAGTAACTGGTGACTCTGATCCTAAGCATGGCCTCACCTGACCTGGTGACTGTGTTTCCCATCGGGACCTCACCTGGACCTCATATCTCTGGTCCCACCTGGGCCTCACCAGGACCTGGTGTCTCTGGTACCTACCAGGGTAGAATCAGGATATGGTTACACTGTTCACTAACAGTGACCCAGCCGGACCTATTAACTCTGGTCTTCACCTGGGCCACACCTGGACATGGTGACACTGGTTCCCACCTGGGTCTCACCTGGACATGGTGAGTCGGATCTCCACCTGGTCCTCACCTGTAACTGGTGATTCTCGTTCCCATATGGACATCCTGTGGACCTAGTGGCTGCAGTGTTTCTAGCTTCTCATGTACCTCGTGACTCTGGTCCCCACCAGGGCCTCACCGGGACCTGGTGAGTGTGGTTGCCACCTGCACCTCACCTGGACTTGGTGATTCTGGCCTGCACCTGAGACTACCCTGGATCTGGTGACTGTGGTCCCCACCTGGTCTTCACCTGGATTTGGGGACTCCGGTCCCCATCTGGGCCTCACCTGGCCCTGTTAACCATGGTCCTCAACTGGGCACAATTGGGCCCCGGTGACTGTGTTCCACAAATGGACCTCACCTGCACCATGTGACTCTGGTCCCCCTCTTGGTCTCACCGTGCCCTAATGACTGTAAACCCCACTTTGGACTGACTTGGACCTGCTGACCCTGGTTGCCACCTGCGCTTGACTTCGACCTGTTGACTCTGGTTATTTCTTTTTTCTTTTTTTTTTTTTAAATTTATTTTTTTATTATTGGTGTTCTATTTACTAACATACAGAATAACCCCCAGTGCCCGTCAGCCATTCACTCCCACCCCCCGCCCTCCTCCCCTTCTACCACCCCTAGTTCGTTTCCCAGAGTTAGCAGTCTTTACGTTCTGTCTCCCTTTCTGATATTTCCCACACATTTCTTCCCCCTTCCCTTATATTCCCTTTCACTATTATTTATATTCCCCAAATGAATGAGAACATATAATGTTTGTCTCTCTCCGACTGGCTTACTTCACTCAGCATAATACCCTCCAGTTCCATCCACGTTGAAGCAAATGGTGGGTATTTGTCATTTCTAATAGCTGAGTAATATCCCATTGTATACATAAACCACATCTTCTTTATCCATTTATCTTTCGTTGGACACCGAGGCTCCTTCCACAGTTTGGCTATCGTGGCCATTGCTGCTATAAACATCAGGGTGCAGGTGTCCCGGCGTTTCATTGCATTTGTCTCTTTGGGGAAAATCCCCAACAGTGCAATTGCTGGGTCGTAGGGCAGGTATAGTTTTAACTGTTTGAGGAACCTCCACACAGTTTTCCAGAGTGGCTGCACCAGTTCACATTCCCACCAACAGTGTATGAGGATTCCCTTTTCTCCGCATCCTCTCCAACATTCGTTGTTTCCTGTCTTGTTAATTTTCCCCATTCTCACTGGTGTGAGGTGGTATCTCATTGTGGTTTTGATTTGTATTTCCCTGATGGCAAGTGATGCAGAGCATTTTCTCATGTGCATGTTGGCCATGTCTATGTCTTCCTCTGTGAGATTTCTGTTCATGTCTTTTGCCCATTTCATGATTGGATTGTTTGTTTCTTTGGTGTTGTGTTTGATAAGTTCTTTATAGATCTTGGAAACTAGTCCTTTATCTGATATGTCATTTGCAAATATCGTCTCCCATTCTGTAGGTTGTCTTTGAGTTTTGTTGACTGTATCCTTTGCTGTGCAAAAGCTTCTTATCTTGATGAAGTCCCAATAGTTCATTTTTGCTTTTGTTTCTTTTGCCTTCGTGGATGTATCTTGCAAGAAGTTACTATGGCCGAGTTCAAAAAGGGTGTTGCCTGTGTTCTTCTCTAGGATTTTGATGGAATCTTGTCTCACATTTAGATCTTTCATCCATTTTGAGTTTATCTTTTTGTATGGTGAAAGAGAGTGGTCTAGTTTCATTCTTCTGCATGTGGATGTCCAATTTTCCCAGCACCATTTATTGAAGAGACTGTCTTTCTTCCAATGGATAGTCTTTCCTCCTTTATCGAATATTAGTTGCCCATAAAGTTCAGGGTCCACTTCTGGATTCTCTATTCTGTTTCACTGATCTATGTGTCTGTTTTTGTGCCAGTAGACTGGGATCCCTGGGTGGCGCAGTGGTTTAGCGCCTGCCTTTGGCCCAGGGCGCGATCCTGGAGACCCGGGATCGAGTCCCACGTCAGGCTCCCGGTGCATGGAGCCTGCTTCTCCCTCTGCCTGTGTCTCTGCCTCTCTCTCTCTCTCTCTGTGACTATCATAAAATAATAAATAAAAAAAAAAAATTAAACCCCAGTAGACTTTAGTTCTTTCAAGGGCCTCAACGGTACTTGGTGATCCTGGTCCCCACCTGGGACTCAACTGGACATGGTGACTCTTTTCACCACCGGGGACTCACCTGGACCTGCTTACTGTGTTCCACACCAGGGCCTCAAGTAGACCTGTTGACCATGGTCCCCAAGTCGGCCTCACATGGACCGGTTGCCTCTGATCCCCACCGGGGCCTCACGTGTACCTGGTAAGTCTGGTCCTCACCTGGGCCTCATCGGGACCTAGTGACTCTGGTCCCCACCTGGGCTTCACGTGGATCTGGTGACTCTGATCCCGACCTGGACTTCACCTGGATCTGGTGACTCTGGTCCCCACCTGGACCTCTCCCGGACCTGGTGACTCTCTTTCCAACATGGACCTCACATGGATCTGGTGACTCTGGTCCTCAGTTTGGCCTCACCTGGACCTGGCGTGTCTCGTCCCCACTTTGACCTAACTCAGAACTGCTGAATCTTGCCCCACCTAGGCCGCACACAGACCTGGTGACTCTTGTCCCCAGCTATGCCTCAAATCGAACTAATGAATCTGGTCCTCACGTGAGCCAGACATGGACCTGGAACTCAGCTGGATAGAGTGGCTCTGGTTCACGCAACGGGATCAAATGATACGGCTGACTGTGGTCTTATTCTATACATCACGAGGACCTAGTGATTTGTCCCCATCTGGGCCTGCATGGCCCTAGTGACTCTGGTCCTCACCCATGCATCATTGGGACCTGATACACTATTCCACACCTGGGCCTCACTCTGACTAGGGACCTCTGGACCCATTCTGGGCCTCAAACTAAACTGGTTACTCTGGTTCCCCCTCTGGGACTCACCCTTACCTGGTGACTCTGGTCACCCCATGGGCTTCATTTGGGCCTGGTGAATCTGGTCCTTAGCTTGTCCTCACTTGGATCTGGTGACTGGTCGCCAGCTGGGCCTCACCTGGACTTGGTGAATCCTGTTGCCACCTGCGCCTCACCTGGACCTTGTGACTGTGGTCCCACCAGGACCTCACCTGGATCTGGTGGCTCTGGTTCCCATATGGGGCTCTCCTGGACCTGATTCCTGTGGTCTCCATCAGGCATCACCTGGAACAAAATGACTCTGGTCTATATTTGGGCTTCTCCTGGACTGTTGACTCTGGTCCTTACCTGGGCATCATTGCGACCTGGATAAGCTCTTATATACCTGGGCCTCACCTGGACCTGGTGACAGTGATCCCACCTGGGCCTCACCTGGACGAGGTGACTGGTTCCCACAGGGACCTCACCTTGACCTGCTGACTCAGGTCCTCATATGGGTATCATGGGACCTGGTTTCAGTTCCACATCGGGACCTCACCTGGAGCTAGTGATTCTCCTCCCCTTCTAGGATCACCCTGACGTGGTGACTTTGGTCCCCTCCTGGATATCACCGGAACCGTGTGACTCTGGTCCCCCTCTGGACCCACCCGGAGCTGGGGACACTGGTCCTCAACTGGGCCTCACCTGAACCTGGTGAATCTGGTTCCCATTTGGGCCTCACCCAGTACTGGTGACTTTGTTCCCCACCTGGACCTGATTGCTGTGGACTCTTTCTTGGCCTCACCTGGAACTGGTGACTCTGAACCTATCTACGCGTCACCCAGATCTGGTGAATCTGGTCCTCACGTGGGCATCATTGGTACCTGGTGACTCTGTTCCTCACCTGAGCCTCACCTGGATATGATGACTCTGGATCCCCTCCGGGCCTCACCCTGACATGGTGACTCTCGTCCCCATCTGGATGTCACCTAGACCAGGTGAATCTGGTACCCCTCTAGGCCTCAACTAGACCTGGGTATTCTGGTCCTCATCTGGGCCTCACCGAGACCTAGTGAACATGCTCCCCACCTGCTCCTCATCTGGACCAGGTGACTCTGGTTCTACCTGGGCATAATCGGTACATGGTTACTCTATTCACCACTGGGACTGAACTGATCCTGGTAACTCTGGTCCTGACTTTGGCCTCTTCTGACAAGGTGACTCTGGCTCCACCTGGGCCTCACCAGTAACTGGTGACTCTGATCCAAAGCGTGGCCTCACCAGACCTGGTGACTGTGGTTCCCAATGGAACCTCACCTGGACCTCATGTCTCTGGTCCCTCCTGACCCTCACCAGGACCTGGTGTCTCTGGTACCCACCAGGGTAGCATCAGGATATGGTTACACTGTTCACTAACAGTGACCCAGGCGGAACTATTAACTCTGGTCTTCACCTGGGCCACACCTGGACAGGGTGTCACTGGTTCCCACCAGGGTCTCACCTGGATATGGTGTGTCGGATCCCCACCTGGTCCTCACCTGTAACTGGTGATTCTCGTTCCCACATGGACATCATGTGGACCTGGTGGCTGCAGTGTTTCTAGCTTCTCATGTTCCTCGTGACTCTGGTCCCCACCAGGGCCTCAACGGTACCTGGTGAGTGTGGTTGCCACCTGCACAACACCTGGACCTGGTGATTCTGGTCTGCACCTGAGACTACCCTGGATCTGGTGACTGTGGTCCCCCCCTGTCTTCACCAGGATTTGGGGACTCCGGTCCCCATCTGGGCCTCAACTGGCCCTGTTGATCACGATCCTCACTCGGCAAAATTGGGGCCCGGTGACTGTGTTCCACAAATGGAACTCACCTGGACCAGGTGACTCTGGTCCCCCTCTGGGTCTCACCGTGTCCTAATGACTGTGAACCCCACTTTGGCCTGACTTGGACCTGTTGACCCTGGATGCCACCTGCGCTTGACTTCGACCTGTTGACTCTGGTTCTTTCAAGGGCCTCCCCTGTGCCTGGTGATCCTGGTCCCCACCTGGGACTCACCTGTACGTGGTGACTCTTGTCACCACCGGGGACTCACCTGGACCTGCTTTCTGTATTCCACACCAGGGCCTCAAGTAGACCTGTTGACCATGGTCCCCAAGCCGGCCTCACATGACGTGTTGCCTCTGATCCCCACCGGGGCCTCATGTGTACCTGGTAACTCTGGTCCTCACCTGGGCCTCATCTGGACCTAGTGACTCTTGTCCCCACCTGGGCTTCACCTGGATCTGGTGACTCTGGTCCCCACCTGGACTTCACCTGGATCTGGTGACTCTGGTCCCCACCTGGACCTCTCTTGGACCTGGTGACTCTCTTTCCAACATGGACCTCACATGGATCTGGTGACTCTGGTCCTCAGTTTGGCCTCACCTGGACCTGGCGTCTCTCGTCCCCACTTTGACCTAACTCAGAACTGCTGAAATTGCCCCACCTAGGCCGCACCCATACCTGGTGACTCTTGTCCCCAGGTATGCCTCATTTCGACCTAATGAATCTGGTCCTTACGTGAGCCTCACGTCACCTGGGACTCAGCTGGATAGAGTGGCTCTGGTTCCCGCAAGGGACTCAAATGATACTGCTGACTGTGGTCTTATTCTATGCCTCACCGGGACCTAGTGATTCTGTTCCCCATCTGGGCCTGCATGGCCCTAGTGACTCTGGTCCTCACAGGCATCATTGGGATCTGGATACACTATTCCACACCTGGGCCTCACTCTGACTAGGGACCTCTGGTCACATTCTGGGCCTCAAACTAAACTGGTTACTGTGGTTCTCCCTCTGGGAATCACCCTTAACTGGTGACTCTGGTCACCCCTTTGGCTTTATTTTGGCCTGGTGAATCTGGTCCTTAGCTTGTCCTCACTTGGATCTGGTGACTGGTCGCCACCTGGTTCTCACCTGGACTTGGTGAATCCTGTTGCCACCTGCGCCTCACCTGGACCTTGTGACTCTGGTCCCACCTGGACGTCACCTGGATCTGGTGGCTCTGGTTCCCATATGGGGCTCTCCTGGACCTGGTTCCTGTGGTCTCCATCAGGCTTCAACTGGAACAAAATGACTCTGATCCATATTTGGGCCTCTCCTGGACCTGTTGACTCTGGTCCTTACTTGGGCATCATTGGGACCTGGATACTCATTATATACCTGGGCCTCACCTGGACCTGTTGACTGTGGTCCCACCTGGGCCTCACCTGGACGAGGTGACTGGTTCCCACAGGGACCTCACCTGGACCTGGTGAATCAGGTCCTCATATGGGCATCATGGGACCTGGTTTCTCAGTTCCACATCGGGGCCTCACCTGGACCTAGTGATTCTCGTCCCGCTCTGGGCCTCAGCCTGACGTGGTGACTCTGGTCCCTACCTCGACATTACCAGAACCAGTGACTCTGGTCCCCCTCTGGGACTCACCCGGAGCTGGGGACAGTGGTCCTAATCTGGGCCTCATCAGGACCTGGTGAATCTACTCCTCAGTTAGGCCTCGTCTGGACCTTGTGACTCTTTTCCCACCTGGCATCAATGGGACATGGTTACTCTGTTCCCCACCTGGGCCTCACCTGGACATGATAACTTTGCTCCGCACTTTGTTCTCAACTGGTCCTGATGACTCTGTTCCCCCCATTAGGCCTCAATCTGGACCTGGTGACTGTGGTCCCCACCTGGGTCTCACCTGGACCTGTTGATCTCGTTCCCACCTGTAATACACCTGGACCTGGTTACTGGTTTTCTTGTAGACTCACATTTACCTGGTGACTCCGGTCCCCACTAGAGCCTCACCTGGATCTGGTGACTCTGGTCTGCAGGTTGGCCTCACCTGGACCTGGTGAGTGCGGTTGCCACCTGGGCCTAACCCGTACCTGGTGACTCAGGTCCCCACGTGGGCCTCTTGGACCTGGTGAATTTGGTCCTTATCTGGTCCTAACCCAGTCCTTGTGACTTTGTTCCCCACCTGGACCTGATTGCTGTGGACACTTTCTTGGACTCACCTGGAACTGGTGACTCTGAACCTATCTGCGCGTCACCCAGATCTGGTGACTCTGGTCCTCATCTGTGGACCATTATGACTCTGGTCCACACCTGGGCTTCACCTGGATCTGGTGACTCTGGTCCACACCAGGACTTCACCTGGATCTGATGACTCTGGTCCCCACTTGGACCTCAGCTGGATCTGGTGACTCTGGTCCTCAGTTTGCCCTCACTTGGACCTGGTGTCTCTCGTCCCCACTTTGACCTAACTCAGAACTGCTGAATCTTGCCCCAACAAGGCCGCACCCAGACCTGGTGACTCTTGTACCCAGCTATGCCTCAATTCGACCTGATGAATCTGGTCCTCACGTGGGCCTCACATGGACCTGGGACTCAGCTGGATACAGTGGCTCTGGTTCCCACAATGGGCTCACCTGATACTGGTGACTTTGGTCTTATTCTATGTCTCACCAGGACCTAGTGATTCTGTTCCCCATCTGGGCCTGCATGGCCCTAGTGACTCTGGTCCTCAGCATCATTGAGACCTGGATACTCTATTCCACACCTGGGCCTCACTTTGACCACGGACCTCTTGTCCCATTCTGGCCCTCAAACTAAAATGGTTACTCTGGTTCCCCCTCTGGGAATCACCCTTACCCGGTGACTCTGGTCACCCCTTGGGCTTCACTTCGGCCTGGTTAATCTGGTCCTTAGCTGGTCCACACCTGGATGTGGTGACTGGTCGCCACCTGGGCCTCACCTGGACATGGTGAATCCTGTTGCCACCTGCGCCTCACCTGGACCTTGTGATTGTGGTCCCACCTGGACCTCACCTGGCTCTGGTGACTCTGGTTCCCATATGGGGCCTTCCTGGTCCTGGTTCCTGTGGTCTCCATCTGGCCTCACCTGGAACACAATGACTCTGATCCATATTTGGGCCTCTCCTGGACCTGTTGACTCTGGTCCTTACCTGGGCATCATTGGGACCTGGATATACTGGGCCTCACCTGGAACTGGTGACAGTGGTCCCACCTGGGCCTCACCTGGACGAGGTGACTGGTTCCCACAGGGACCTCACCTGGACCTGGTGACTCAGGTCCTCATATGGCCATCATGGAACCTGGTTTCTCATTTCCACATCGGGGCCTCACCTGAACCTAGTGATTCTCGTCCCCCTCTGGGCATCACCCTGACGTGCTGACTCTGGTTCCCACCTAGATATCACCAGAACCGGGTGACTCTGGTCCCCCTCTGGGACTCACCCGGAGCTTGGGACACTGGTCCTCTGCTGAGGCTCCACAGGACCTGGTGATTCTACTCCTCACTTAGGCCTCGTCTGGACCTTGTGAGTCTTTTCCCACCTGGCACCAATGGGACATGGTAACTCTGTTCCCCACCTGGGCCTCACCTGGACATGAGAACTTTGCTCCACACTTTGGCCTCAACTGGTCCTGATGACTCTTTCCCCCCCACCTAGGCCTCAATCTGTACCTGATGACTGTGGTCCCCACGGGGGTCTCACCTGGACCTGGTGACTCTCGTTCCCACATGACCCACAACTGGATCTGGTGACTGTGGTGTTCTTGTAGACTCACATTTACCTGGTGACTCCGGTCCCCACTAGGGTCTCATTTGGATCTGGTAACTCTGGCCGGCAGGCTTGCCTCACCTGGACCTGGTGAGTGGGGTTGACACCTGGGCCTCACCCATACCTGGTGACTCAGGTCCCCACGTGGGCTTCTTGGACCTGGTGAATCTGGTCCTTACCTGGTCCTCTCCCAGAACCGGGGACTCTGGTCACCACCTGGGCCTCACCTGGACCGGGTGAATCTGGGCCTCACCCAGTCCTGGTGACTTTGTTCCCCACCTGGACCTGATTGCTGTGGACTCTTTCTAGGCCTCACCTGGAACTGGTGACTCTGATCCTATCTGCGCGTCACCCAGATCTGGTGACTCTGGACCTCACCTGGGCATCATTGGTACCTGGTGAGTCTGTTCCACACCTGAGTCTCACCTGGACATGGTGACTCATGAACCTCTCTGTGCCTCACCTTGACCTGGTGACTCTGGTCTCCGTCGAGATGTCACCTGGACCAGGGGATTCTGGTACCCCTCTAGGTCTCAACCAGTTCTGGTGACTCTGGTCCTCAACTGGGCCTCACCTGGACCTAGTGAATATGATTTATCTGGGCCTCATTTGGACCTGATGACTCCGGTCCCTACCTGGGCATCATCGGGACATGGTTCCACTGCATAGCCTGCAGGTTCCATCACCTGGACCTGGTGAGTGGGTTTGCCACCTGGCCCTCACCCATACCTGGTGACACAGGTCCCACGTGGGCTTCACTTGGACCTGGTGAATCTGGTCCTTGTCTGTTCCTCACCCGGAACTGGTAACTCTGGTCATCACCTTTGAATCACCTGGACCTGGTGAATCTGGTCCCCATCTGGGCCTCACCCAGTCCTGGTGACTTTGTTCCCCACCTGGACCTGATTGCTGTGGACTCCTTTTTGGCCTCACCTGGAACTGGTGACTCTGATCCTAACTGGACCTCACCCAGATCTGGTGACTCTGGTCCTCACCTGTGGACCATTATGACCTGGATACTCTGTTCCACACCTGAGCCTCAACTGGACATGATAACTTTGTTCCACAGTTGGTCCTCAACTGGTCCTGATGACACTGTTACCCTCTTAGGCCTCAATCCGGACCTGGTGGCTGTCGTCCCAACCTGTGTCTCACCTGGAACTGGTGGCTCTCGTTCCCACATGAACCACCCCTGGAGCTGGTGACTGTAGTGTTCTTGTAGACTCACTTTTACCTGCTGTCACCGGTGCCGACTAGGGTCTCAAGTGGATCTGGTGACTTTGGCATGCAGGTTGGCCTCACCTGGACCTTGTGAGTGGTGTTGCCCCTGGGCCTCACCCATACCTGGTGAGTCAGGTCCCCGCGTGGGCCTCTTGGACCTGGTAAATCTGGTCCTTACCTGGTCGTTTCCCAGCCCCGGGGTCTCTGGTCACCACCTGGGCCTACCTGGACCTGGTGAATCTGATCCCCATCTGGGCCTCACCCAGGCATGTTGACTTTGTTCCACTCCTGTATCTGATTGCTGTGGACTCTTTCTTGGCCTCACCTGGAACAGGTGACTCTGATCCTATCTGCCCGTCACCCAGACCTGGTGACTCTGGTCCTCACCTGGGCATCTTTGGTACCTGGTGACTCTGTTCCACACCTGGACATGATGACTCTGGAACCTCTCTGGGCCTCATCCTGACCTGGTTACTCTGGTCCCCATCTGGATGTCACCTGGACCAGGTGATTCTGGTACCCCTCTAGGCCTCAACCAGGTCTGGTGACTCTGGTCCTCCACTGGACCACACCTGGACCTAGTGAATATGCTCCATCTGGGCCTCATTGGACCTGGTGATTCTGGTCCCTACCTGGGCATCATCGGGACATGGTTCCACTGCATGGCCTGCAGGTTGGCCTCAACTGGACCTGGTAACCCTGGTCCCTACCTGGACATCATCAGGGCATGGTTCCACTGCATGGCCTGCAGATTGGCATCACGTGGACCTGGTGAGTGGGGTTGTCACCTGGGCCTCACTCATGCCTGGTGACACAGGTCCCCACGTGGGCTTCACTTGGACTTGGTGAATCTGGTCCTTACCTGGTCCTCATCCGGAACTCGTAATTCTGGTCACCACCGGGGACTCACCTGGACCTGCTTATGTGTTCCACACCTGGGCCTCAAGTAGACCTGTTGACCATGGTCCCCAAGCTGGCCTCACATGGACCTGTTGTCTCTGATCCCCACCTGGGCCTCACGTGTACCTGGTAACTCTGGTCCTCACCTCGGCCTCATCTTGACCTAGTGACTCTGGTCCCCACCTTTGCTTCACCTGGATCTGGTGACTCTGGTCCCCACCGGGACTTCACCTGGATCTGGTGACTCTGGTCCCCACCTGGACCTCTCCTGGACCTGGTGACTCTCTTTCCAACATGGACCTCACCTGGATCTGGTGACTCTGGTCCTCAGTTTGGCCTCACATGGACCTGGTGTCTCTCGTCCCCACTTTGACCTAACTCAGAACTGCTGAATCTTGCCCCACCTAGGCCGCACAAAGACCTGGTGACTCTTGTCCCCAGCTATGCCTCAATTCGACCTGATGAATCTCGCCCTCACGTGGGCCTCACATGGACCTGGGACTCAGCTGGATAGAGTGACTCTGGTTCCCACAAGGGGCTCACCTGATACTGGTGACTGTGGTCTTATCCTATGCCTCACTAGGACCTAGTGATTCTGTTCGCCATCTGGGTCTCCATGGCCCTAGTGACTCTGGGCTCACCCAGGCATCATTGGGACCTGGATACTCTATTCCACTCCTCGGCCTCATTTTGACGAGGGATCTCTGGTCCCATTCTGGGCCTCAAACTAAACTGGTTACTCTGGTTCCCCCTCTGGGCCTCACCCTTAGGTGGTGACTCTGGTCACCCATTGGTCTTCACATGGACCTGGTGAATCTGGTCCTTCGCTGGTCCGCACCTGGATGTGGTGACTGGTCGCCACCTGGGCCTCACCTGGACATGGTGAATCCTGTTGCCACCTGTGCCTCACCTGGACCTTGTGACTGTGGTCCCACCTGGACCTCACCTGGATCGGGTGGCTCTGGTTCCCATATGGGGCTCTCCTGGACCTGGTTCCTGTGGTCTCCATCTGGCCTCACCTGGAATACAATGACTCTGATCCATATTTGGGCCTCTCCTGGACCTGTTGACTCAGGTCCTTACCTGGGCAACATTGGGACCTGGATACTCTCTTATATACCTGGGACTCACCTGGCCCTCGTGACTATGGTCCCACCTGGGCCTCACCTTGACAAAGTGACTGGTTCCCACAGGGACCTCACCTGGAACTGGTGACTCAGGTCCTCATTTGGGCATTATGGGACCTTTTTTCTCAGTTCCACAACGGGGCCTCACCTGAAACTAGTGATTCTCGTCCCCCTCTGGGCCTCACCCTGACGTGGTGATTCTTGTCCCCACCTGGATATCACCAGAACCGGGTGACTCTGGTCCCCCTCTGGGACTCACTCAGAGCTGGGGACACTGGTACTCAACTGGACGTCAACAGGACCTGGTGAATCTAGTCCTCATTTAGGCCTCTTTTGTACCTTCTGTCTCTTTCCCACTTGGCATCAATGGGATATGGTTACTCTGTTCCCCACATGGACATCTACTGGACATGATACCTTTGCTCCACACTTTGGCCTCAAATGATCCTGATGACTCTGGTCCCCCCACCGAGGCCTCAATCTGGACCTGGTGACTATGGTCCTCACCTGGGTCTCACCTGGACCTGGTGACTCTCGTTCCCACATGAACCACACCTGGACCTGGTGAATGTGGTTTTCTTGTACACTCACATTTACCTGGTGACTCCAGTCCCCACTAGGGACTCACCTGGATCTGGTGATTCTGGCCTGCAGGTTGGCCTCACCTGGACTGGAGAGTGGGGTTGCCACCTGCGCCTCACCATACCTGGTGACTCAGTTCCACACGTGGGCCTCTTGGACCTGGTGAATCTCGTCCTTACCTGGTCCTCTCCCAGACCCGGGGACTCTGGTCACCACCTCGCCTCACCTGGACCTGGTGAATCTGGTCCCCATCTGGGCCTCACCCAGTCCTGGTGACTTTGTTCCCCACCTGGACCTGATTGCTGTGGACTCCTTCTTGGCCTCACCTGGAACTGGTGACTCTGATCCTGTCTGCGCGTCACCCAGACCTGGTGACTCTGGTCCTCACCTGTGGACAATTATGACCTGGATACTCTGTTCCACATGTGTGCCTCACGTGGACATGATAACTCTGGATCCCCTCTGGGCCTCAGCCTGACATGGTGACTCTGTCCCCATCTGGATGTCACCTAGACCAGGTGAATCTGGTACCCCTCTAGGCCTCTACTTGACCTGGTGACTCTGGTCCTCAACTGGGCCTCACTGGGACCTAGTGAACATGCTCCCCACATGCGCCTCTTCTGGACCTGGTGACTCTGGTTCTACCTTGGCATCATCGGGACATAGTTACTCTATTCCCCACTGGGACTGACCTGATCCTGGTCACTCTGATCCTGACTTTGGCCTCTTCTGTACCAGGTGACTGTCGCTCCACATGGGCCTCACCTGTAACTGGTGACTCTGATCCTAAGAATGGCCTCACCTGACCTGGTGACTGTGGTTCCCATCGGGACCTCACCTGGACCTCATATCTCTGGTCCCACCTGGGCCTCACCAGGACCTGGCCCAGAGTCATCATGTCCAGGTGAGGCTAACATGGTGACTATGGTCCCCATCAGGATGTCATCTAGAACAGGTGAATCTGGTACCCCTCTTGGCCTCAAGTAGACCTGGTGACTCTGGTCCGCAACTGGGCCTCACAGGGACCTAGTGAATATGCTCCCACCTGCGCCGATTCTGGACCTGGTGACTCTGGTCCCTACCTTGGCATCCGTGGGACACGGTTCTTCTTCATGGCCTACAGGTTGTCCTCACCTGGACCTGGTGATTGGGGGTGCCTCCTGTGCGATTGCTGTGGACACCTTATGGGGCTCACCTGGAACTGGTGACTCTGATACTAACTGGGCCTCACCCAGATCTGGTGACTCTGGTCCTCACCTGTGGACCATTATGAACTGGATACACTGTTCCACACGTGAGCCTCACCTGGACATGTTGACTCTGGATCCCCTCTGGGCCTCAGCCTGACATGGTGACTCTGGTCCCCATCTGGATTTCACCTAGACCAGGTGAATCTGGTACCCCTCTAGGCCTCAACTTGACCTCGTGACACTGGTCCTCAACTGGGCCTCACCGGAACCTAGTGAATATGCCCCCCATCTGCGCCGCATCTTGGCATGATGACTCTGGTTTTACCTGGGCATCCTCGGGAAATGGTTACTGTATTCCCCACTGAGACTGACCTGATCCTGGTAACTCTGATCCTGACTTTGGCCTCTTCTGTAGCAGGGGACTCTGGCTCCACCTGGACCTCACCTGTAACTTGTGACTCTGATCCTAAGCATGGCCTCACCTGACCTGGTGACTGTGGTTCCCATCGGGACCTCACCTGGACCTCATGTCTCTGGTTCCACCTGGGCCTCACCAGGACCTGGTGTCTCTGGTACCCACCTGGGTAGCATCAGGATATGGTTACACTGTTCACTAACAGTGACCCAGCCTGACCTATTAACTCTGGTCTTCACCAGGGCCACACCTGGACATGGTGACACTGGTTCCCACCTGGGTCTCACCTGGACATGGTGAGTCGGATCCCCACCTGGCCCTCACCTGTAACTGGTGATTTGCGTTCCCATATGGACATCATGTGGACCTGGTTGCTGCAGAGTTTCTAGTTTCTCATGTACCTCGTGACTCTGTCTCCTCCAGGGCCTCACCGGGACCTGGTGAGTGTGGTTGCCACCTGCACCTCACCTGGACTTGGTGATTCTGGCCTGCACCTGAGACTACCCTGGATCTGGTGACTGTGGTCCCCACCTGGGCTTCACCTGGATTTGGGGACTCCGGTCCCCATCTGGGCCTCACCTGGCCCTGTTGACCACGGTCCTCAACTGGGCAAAATGGGGACCCGGTGAGTGTGTTCCACAACTGGACCTCACCTGGACCATGTGACTCTGGTTCCCCTCTGGGTCTCACCATGCACTAATGACTGTGAACCCCACTTTGGGTTTACTGGGACCTGCTGACCCTGGTTGCCACCTACGCCTGACCTCGAACTGTTGACTCTGGTTCTTTCAAGGGCCTCCCCTGTACCTGGTGATCCTGGTCCCCACCTGGGCCTCACCTGGACTTAGTGACTCTTGTCACCACCGGGGACTCACCTGGACCTGCTTACTGTGTTCCACTCCTGGGCCTCAAGTAGACCTGTTAACCATGGTCCCGAAGCCGGACTCACATGGACCTGTTGCCTCTGATCTCCACCAGGGCCTCACGTGTACCTGGTAACTCAGGTCCTCACCTGGGCCTCATCTGGACCTAGTGAATCTGGTCCCCACCTGGGCTTCACCTGGATCTGGTGACTCTGGTCCCCACCTGGAATTCACCTGGATCTGGTTACCCTGGTCCCCACATGTACCTCACCTGGATCTGGTGACTCTGGTCCTCAGTATGGCCTCACCTGGACCTGGTGTCTCTCATCCCCACTTTGACCTAACTCAGAACTACTGAATCTTGCCCCATCTAGGCCGCACCCAGACCTGATGACTCTTGTCCCCAGCTATGCCTCAATTCGACCTGATGAATCTGGTCCTCACGGGGGCCTCACATGGACCTGGGACTCAGCTGGATAGAGTGGCTCTGGTTCCCACAAGGGGCTCACCTGATACTGCTGACTGTGGTCTTATTCTATGCCTCACCAAGACCTAGTGATTCTGTTCCCCATCTGGGACTCCATGGCCATAGTGACTCTGGTCCTCACCCAGGCATCATTGGGACCTGGATACTCTATTCCACACTGGGCCTCACTTTGTCCAGGGACCTCTGGTCCCATTCTGGGCCTCAAACTAAACTGGTTACTCTGCTTCCCGTCTGGGACTCACCCTTACCTGGTTACTCGGGTTACCCCTTGGGCTTCACTTGCGCCTGGTGAATCTGGTCCTTAGCTGGTCCGCACCTGGATGTGGTGACTGGTCGCCACCTGGGCTTCACCTGGACTTGGTAAATCCTGTTGCCACCTGCGCCTCACCTGGACCTTGTGACTGTGGTCCCACCTGGACCTCACCGGGATCTGGTGTCTCTGGTTCCCATATGGGGCTCTCCTGGACCTGGTTCCTGTGGTCTCCATCTGACCTCACCTGGAACACAATGACTCTGATCCATATTTGGGCCTCTCCTGGACCTGTTGACTCTGGTCCTTACCTGGGCATCATTGGGACCTTAATACTCTCTTATATGTCTTGGCCCCACCTGGCCCTGGTGACTGTGGTCCCACATGGGCCTCACCTGGACAGGTGACTGGTTCCCACAGGGACCTCTCCTGGACCTGGTGACTCAGGTCCTCATATGGGCATCATGGGACCTGGTTTCTCAGTTCCACATCGGGGACTCACCTGGACCTAGTGATTCACGTCCCCCTCTGGGCCTCAACCTGATGGTGACTCTGGTCCCCACCTGGATATCACCAGAACCGGGGGACTCTGGTCCCCCTCTGGGACACACCCGGAGCTGGGGACACTGGTCCTCAGCTAGGCCTCAACAGGACCTGGTGAATCTCCTCCTCACTTAGGCCTCGTCTGGACCTTGTGACTCTTTTCCCACCTGGCAGCAATGGGACATGGTTACTCTGTTCCGCACCTGGGCCTCACATGGACATGATAACTTATCTCCACATTTTGGCCTCAACTGGTCCTGATGACCCTGGTCCCCCAACCGAGGCCTCAATTTGGACCTGGAGGCTGTCGTCCCCACCTGGGTCTCACCTGGACCTCGAGACTCTCGTTCCCACAAGAACCACACCTGGACCTGGTGACTGTGGTGTACTTGTAGACTCACATTTACCTGGTGACTCCGGTCCCCACTAGGGCCTCACCTGGATCTGGTGACTCTGGCCTGCAGGTTGGCCTCACTTGGACCTGGTGAGTGGGGTTGCCACCTGGGCCTCACCCAAACCTGGTGACTCAGGTCCCCACGTGGGCCTCTTTGACCTATTAATCTGGTCCTTACCTGGTCCTCTCCCAGACCCAGGGAACTCTGCTCACTACCTGGGCCTCACCTGGGCTGGTGAATCTGGTCCCCATCTGGGCCTCACCCATTCCTGGTGACTTTGTTCGCCACCTGGACCTGATTTTTGTGGACTCCTTCTTGGCCTCACCTGGAACTGGTGACTCTGATCGTATCTGCACGTCACCCAGATCTGGTGACTCTCGTCCTCACCTGGGCATCATTGGTACCTGGTCACTCTGTTCCACACCTGAGCCTCACCTGGACATGATGACTCTGGAACCTCTCTGGGCCTCACCCTGACCTGGTGACTCTGGTCCCCATCTGGATGTCACCTGGTCCAGGTGATTCTGGTACTCCTCTAGGACTCAAGCAGAAATGGTGACTGTGATCCTCAACTGGGCCTCACCTGCACCTAGTGAATATGCTCAATCTGGGCCTCATTTGGACCTGGTGACTCTGATCCCTACCTGGCCATCATCGGGACATGTTCACTGCATGGCTTGCAGGTTGGCCTCACCTGGACATGAGAACTCTAGTCCCTACCTCGGCATCATCTGGACATGGTTCCTCTGCATGGCTTGCAGGTTGGCCTCACCTGTACCTGGTGAGGGGGGTTGTCACATGGGCCTCACACATGCCTGGTGACACAGGTCCCCACTTGGGCCTCACTTGGACCTGGTGACTCTGGTCCTTACCTGGTCCTCACCCGGAACTGGTAACTCTGTTCACCACCTGGGAATAACCTGGACCTGGTGACTCTGGTCCCCATCTGGATGTCACCTGGACTAGGTGTTTCTGGTACCTCTCTAAGCCTCAACCAGATCTGGTGACTCTGGTCCTCAACTGGGCTTCGCTGGGACCTAGTGAACATGCTCCCCACCTGCGCCTCATCTGGACCTGGTGACTCTGGTTCTACCTGGGCATCATCGGGATGTGGTTACTCTATTCCCCACTGGGACTGACCTGATCCTTGTAACACTGGTCCTGACTTTGGCCTCTTCTGTACTTAGTGACTCTGGCTCCACCTGGGCCTCAGCTGTAACTGGTGACTCTGATCCTAAGCATGGCCTCACCTGACCTGGTGACTGTGGTTCCCGTCGGGACCTCACCTGGACCTCATGTCTCTGGTCCAACCTGGGCCTCACCAGGACCTGGTGTCTCAGGTACCATCCTTGGTAGCATCAGGATATGGTTACACTGTTCACTAACAGTGACCCAGCCGGACCTATTAACTCTGGTCTTCACCTGGGCCACACCTGGACATGGTGACACTCGTTCCCACCTGGGTCTCACCTGGACATGGTGAGTCGTATCCCCACCTGGTCCTCACCTGTAACTGGTGATTCTCGTTCCCACATGGACATCATCTGGACCTGGTGGCTGCAGTGTTTCTAGCTTCTCATGTACCTCGTGACTCTGGTCCCCACCAGGGCCTCACGGGGACCTGGTGAGTGTGGTTGCCACCTGCACCTCACCTGGACCTGTTGATTCTGGTCTGCACCTGAGACTACCCTGGATCTGGTGACAGTGGTCCCGACCTGGACATTACCTGGATTTAGGGACTCCGGTCCCCATCTGGGCCTCACCTGGCCCTGTTGATCAAGGTCTCATCTGGGCAAAATTGGGCCCCGGTGACTGTGTTCCACAACTGGACCTCACCTGGACCATGTGACTCTGGTTCCCCTCTGGGCCTCACCATACCCTAGTGACTGTGAAACCCACTTTGGCCTGACTTCGACCTGCTGACCCTGGTTGCCACCTGCGCCTGACCTCGAACTGTTGACTCTGGTTCTTTCAAGGGCCTCCCCTGGTCCTGGTGATCCTGGTCCCCACCTGGGACTCACCTGGACGTGGTGACCCTTGTCACCACCGGGGACTCACTTGGACCTGCTTACTGTGTTCCACACCTGGGCCACAAGTATACCTGATCACCATGGTCCCCAAGACAGAATCACATGGACCTTTTGCCTCTGATCCCCACCGGGGCCTCACGTGTACCTGGTAACTCTGGTCCTCACATGGGTCTCATCTGGACCTAGTGACTCTCGTCCCCACCTGGGCTTCACCTGCATCTGGTCACTCTGGTCCCCACCTGGAATTCGCCTGGATCTGGTGACTCTGGTCCCCACCGGGACTTCACCTGGATCTGGTGACTCTGGTCCCCACCTGGACCTCTCCTGGACCTGGTGACTCTCTTTCCAACATGGACCTCACCTGGATCTGGTGACTCTGGTCCTCAGTCTGGCCTCACCTCAGTTCCTAATCGGGGACTCACCTGGACCTAGTGATTCTCGTCCCCCTCTGGGCCTCACCCTGACCTGTTGACTCTGGTCCTCACCTGGATATCACAAGAACCGGGAGACTCTGGTCCCCCTTTGGGACTCACCCAGAGCTGGGAAGACTGGTACTCAACTGGGCCTCAACACGATCTGGTGAATCTACTCCTCACTTAAGCCTCGTCTGCACCTTGTGACTCTTATCCCACCTGGCATCAATGGGATATGGTTACTCTGTTCCCCACCTGGGCCTCACTTGGACATGATATCTGTTCTCCGCACTTTGGCCTCAACTGGTCCTGATGACTCTGGTCCCCCCACCTAGGCCTCAATCTGGACCTGGTGACTGTGGTCCCCACCTGGGTCTCACCTTGACCTGTTGCCTCTCGTTCCCACATGAACCACACCTGGACCTGGTGACTCTGGTGTCCTTGTAGACTCACATTAACCTGGTGATTCCGTTCCCGTCTAGGGCCTCACCTGGATCTGGTGACTCTGGCATGCAGGTTGGCCTCACCTGGAATTGGTGAGTGGGGTTGTCACCTGGGCCTCACCCATACCTGGTGACTCAGGTCCCCACGTGGGCCTCTTGGACCTGGTGAATCTAGTACTTACCTGGTCCTCTCCCCGACCCGGGGACTCTGGTCACGACCTGGGCCTCACCTGGACCTGGTGAATCTGTTCCTCATCTTGGCCTCACCGAGTCCTGGTGACTTTCTTCCCCACTTGGACCTGATTGCTGTGGACTCTTTTTGCCTCACCTGGAACTGGTGACTCTGATCCTATCTGCGCGTCACCCAGATCTGGTGACTCTGGAACTCACCTGGGCATCATTGGTACCTGATTACTCTGTTCCACACATGAGCCTCACCTGGACATGATGACTCTGTAACCTCTCTGGGCCTTACCCTGACCTGGTGACTCTGGTCCCCATCTGGATGTCACCTGGACCAGGTGATTCTGGTACCCCTCTAGGCCTCAACCAGATCAGGTGACTCTGGTCCTCAACTGGGCCTCACCTGGACCTAGTGAATATCCTCGATCTGGGACTCATTTGAACCCGGTGACTCTGCTCCCTACCTGGGCATCATCGGGAGATGGTTCCACTGCATGGCCTGCAGGTTGGCCTCACCTGGACCTGGTAACTTTGGTCCCTACCTGGGCTTCATCGGGACACCGTTCCTCTGCATGGCCTGCAGGGTGGCCTCACCTGGACCTGGTGAGTGGGGTTTCCACATGGGCCTCAGACATAACTGGTGACATAGGTCCCCAAGTGGGCCTCACTTGGACCTGGTGAATCTGGTCCTAACCTGGTCCTCACCCAGAACTGGTAACTCTGGTCACCACCTGGGAATCACCTGGACAGGGTGAATCTGGTCCCCATCTGGGCCTCCCCCAGTCCTGATGACTTTGTTCCCCACCTGAAACTGATTGCTGTGGACTCCTTCTTGGCCTCACCTGGAACTGGTGACTCTCATCCTAACTGAGCCTAACTCAATCAGCTGACGCTTGTCCTCCCCTGTGGACCATTATGAACTGTATACTCTGTTCCACAACTGAGCCTCACCTGGACATGATGACTCTGGATCCACTCTGGGTCTCACCCTGACGTGGTGACTCTGGTCCTCATGTGGATGTCACCTAGACCAGGTGAATCTGGTACCCCCTCTAGGCCTCAAATCGACCTGGTGACTCTGGTCCTCAACTGGGCCTCACCGGGACCTAGGGAACATGCTCCCCACCTGCGACTCATGTGGACCTGGTGACTCTGTTCTACCTGTGTATCATCGGGACATGGTTACTCTATTCCCCACTGGGACTAACCTGATCCTGGTAACTCTGGTCCTGACTTTGGCCTCTTTTGTACCAGGTGACTCTGGCTCCACCTGGGCCTCAATTGTAACTGGTGACTCTGATCCTAAGCATGGCCTCACCTGACCTGGTGACTGTGGTTCCCATCGGACCTCACCTGGACCTCATATCTCTGGTCCAACCTGGGCCTCACCAGGACCTGGTATCTCTGGTACCCACCTGGGTAGCATCAGGATATGGTTACACTGTTCACTCACAGTGACCCAGCCGGACCTATTAACTCTGGTCTTCACCTGGGCCACACCTGGACATGGTGAGACAGGTTCCCACCTGGGTCTCACCTGGACATGGTGAGTCGGATCCCCACTGGTCCTCACCTGTATATGGTGATTCTCGTTCCCACAGGGACATCATGTGGACCTGGTGAATGCAGTGTTTCTAGCTTCTCATGTACCTCGTGACTCTGGTCTCACCAGGGCCTCACCGGGACCTGGTGAGTGTGGTTGCCACCTGCACCTCACCTGGACCTGGTGATTCTGGTCTGCACCTGAGACTACCCTGGATCTGGTGACTCTGGTCCGCACCTGGGCTTCACCTGGTTTTAGGGACTCCGGTCCCCATCAGGGCCTCACCTGGCCCTGTTGTCCATGGTCCTCAACTGGGCAAAATTGGGACCCGGTGACTGTGTACCACAACTGGACCTCACCAGGACCAGGTGACTCTGGTCCCCCTCTGGGTCTCACTGTGCCCTAGTGACTGTGAACCCCACTATGGTCTGACTTGGACCTGCTGACCCTGTTTGCCACCTGCGCCTGACCTCGAACTGTTGACTCTGGTTCTTTCAAGGGCCTCCCTGTACCTGGTGATCCTGGTCCCCACCTGGTCCTCACCTGGACGTGGTGACTCTTGTCACCACCTCGGACTCACCTGGACCTCCTTACTGTGTTCCACAACTGGGCCTCAAGTACACCTCTTGACCATGGTCCCCAAGCCGGCCTCACATGGACTTGTTGCCTCTGATCCCCACCAGGGCCTCACATGTACCTGGTAACTCTGGTCCTTACCTGGGCCTCATCTGGACCTACTGATTCTGGTCTCCAACTTGGCTTCACCTGGATCTGGTGACTGTGGTCCCCACCTGGACTTCACCTGGATCTGGTGACTCTGGTCCCCACTTGGATCTCACCTGGATCTGGTGACTCTGGTCCTCAGTTTGCCCTCACTTGGACCTGGTGTCTCTCGTCCCCACTTTGACCTAACTCAGAACTGCTGAATCTTGCCCCACCAAGGCCGCACCCAGACATGGTGACTCTTGTCCCCAGCTATGCCTCAATTCGACCTGATGAATCTGGTCCTCACGTGGGCCTCACATGGACCTGGGACTCAGCTGGATACAGTGGCTCTGGTTCCCACAATGTGCTCACCTGATACTGGTGACTTTGGTCTTATTCTATGCCTCACCAGGACCTAGTGATTCTGTTCCTCTTCTGGGCCTGCATGGCCCTAGTGACTCTGGTCCTCACCCAGGCATCATTGGGACCTGGATACTCTATTCCACACCTGGGCCTCACTTTGACCACGGACCTCTTGTCCCATTTTGGGCCTCAAACTAAAATGGTTACTCTGGTGCCCCCTCTGGGAATCACCCTTACCTGGTGACTCTGGTCACCCCTTGGGCTTCACTTCGGCCTGGTTAATCTGGTCCTTAGCTGGTCCACACCTGTATGTGGTGACTGGTCGCCACCTGGGCCTCACCTGGACTTGGTGAATCCTGTTGCCACCTGCGCCTCACCTGGACCTTGTGACTGTGGTCCCACCTGGACCTCACCTGGATCTGATGGCTGTGGTTCCCATATGGGGCTCTCCTGGTCCTGGTTCCTGTGGTCTCCATCTGGCCTCACCTGGAACACAATGACTCTGATCCATATTTGGGCCTCTCCTGGACCTGATGACTCTGGTCCTTACCTGGGCATCATTGGGACATGGATACTCTCTTATATACCTGGGCCTCACCTGGAACTGGTGACTGTGGTCCCACCTGGGCCTCACCTGGACGAGGTGACTTGTTCCCTCAGGGACCTCACCTGGACCTGGTGACTTAGGTCCTCATATGGGCATCATGGAACCTGGTTTCTCAGTTCCACAATCGGGGCCTCAAACTGAACCTAGTGATTCTCGTCCCCCTCTGGGCCTCACCCTGACGTGCTGACTTGGTCCCCACCTAGATATCACCAGAACCGGGTAACTCTGGTCCCCCACTGGGACTCCCCCAAGCTTGGACACTGGTCCTCTGCTGAGCCTCCACAGAACCTGGTGATTCTACTCCTCACTTAGGCCTCGTCTGGACCTTGTGAGTCTTTTCCCACCTGGCACCAATGGGACATGGTAAACTCTGTTCCCCACCTGGGCCTCACCTGGACATGAGAACTTTGCTCCACACTTTGGCCTCAACTGGTCCTGATGACTCTTTCCCCCCCACCTAGGACTCAATCTGGACCTGGTGCTGTGGTCCCCAGCTGGGTCTCACCAGGACCTGGTAACTCTCGTTCCCACATGATCCACAACTGGATCTGGTGACTGTGGTGTTCTTGTAGACTCACATTTACCTGGTGACTCCGGTCCCCCACTAGGGCCTCACTTGGATCCGGTAACTCTGGCCGGCAGGCTTGCCTCACCTGGACCTGGTGAGTTGGGTTGCCACCTGGGCCTCACCCATACCTGGTGACTCAGGTCCCCACGTCGGCCTCTTGGACCTGGTGAATCTGGTCCTTACCTGGTCCTCTCCCAGATCCGGGGACTCTGGTCACCACCTGGGCCTCACCTGGACCGGGTGAATCTGGGCCTCACCCAGTCCTGGTGACTTTGTTCCCCACCTGGACCTGATTGCTGTGGACTCTTTGTTGGTCTCACCTGGAACTGGTGACTCTGATCCTATCTGCGCGTCACCCAGATCTGGTGACTCTGGTCCTCACCTGGGCATCATTGGTACCTGGTGAGTCTGTTCCACACCTGAGTCTCACCTGGACATGGTGACTCTTGAACCTCTCTGTGCCTCACCTTGACCTGGTGACTCTGGTCCCCGTCGAGATGTCACCTGGACCAGTGGATTCTGGTACCCCCCTCTAGGTCTCAACCAGTTCTGGTGACTCTGGTCCTCAACTGGGCCTCACCTGGACCTAGTGAATATGATTTATCTGGGCCTCATTTGGACCTGATGACTCCCGGTCCCTACCTGGGCATCATCGGGACATGGTTCCACTGCATGGCCTGCAGGTTGGCATCACCTGGACCTGGTGAGTGGGTTTGCCACCTGTCCCTCACCCATAACGGGTGACACAGGTCCCACGTGGGCTTCACTTGGACCTGGTGAATCTGGTCCTTATCTGTTCCTCACCCGGAACTGGTAACTCTGGTCATCACCTGGGAATCACCTGGACCTGGTGAATCTGGTCCCCATCTGGGCCTCACCCAGTCCTGTGACTTTGTTCCCCACCTGGACCTGATTGCTGTGGACTCCTTTTGGCCTCACCTGGAACTGGTGCCTGTGATCCTAAGTGGACCTCACCCAGATCTGGTGACTCTGGTCCTCACCTGTGGACCATTATGACCTGGATACTCTGTTCCACACCTGAGCCTCAACTGGACATGATAACTTTGTTCCACAGTTGGGCCTCAACTGGTCCTGATGGCACTGTTACCCTCTTAGGCCTCAATCCGGACCTGGTGACTGTCGTCCCAACCTGGGTCTCACCTGGAACTGGTGGCTCTCGTTCCCACATGAACCACACCTGGAGCTGGTGACTGTAGTGTTCTTGTAGACTCACTTTTACCTGCTGTCTCCGGTGCGACTAGGGCCTCACGTGGATCTGGTGACTTAGGCATGCAGGTTGGCCACCTGGACCTTGTGAGTGGTGTTGCCCCTGGGCCTCACCCATACCTGGTGAGTCAGGTCCCCGCGTGGGCCTCTTGGACCTGGTAAATTTGGTCCTTACCTGGTCGTCTCCCAGCCCCGGGGTCTCTGGTCACCACCTGGGCCTACCTGGACCTGGGTTCTGATCCCCATCTGGGCCTCACCCAGGCCTGTTGACTTTGTTCCACTCCTGTATCTGATTGCTGTGGACTCTTTTTTGGCCTCACCTGGAACAGGTGACTCTGATCCTATCTGCCCGTCACCCAGACCTGGTGACTCTGGTCCTCACCTGGGTATCTTTGGTACCTGGTGACTCTGTTCCACACCTGAGCCTCACCTGGACATGATGACTCTGGAACCTCTCTGGGCCTCATCCTGACCTGGTGACTCTGGTCCCCATCTGGAGGTCACCTGGACCAGGTGATTCTGGTACCCCTCTGGCCTCAACGGGTCTGGTGACTCTGGTCCTCCACTGGACCACACCTGGACCTAGTGAATATGCTCCATCTGGGCCTCATTGGACCTGGTGATTCTGGTCCCTACCTGGGCATCATCGGGACACGGTTCCACTGCATCGCTGCAGGTTGGCCTCACCTGGACCTGGTAACCCTGGTCCCAACCTGGATATCATCAGGGCATGGTTCCACTGCATGGCCTACAGGTTGGCCTCACCTGGACCTGGTAACTCTGGTTCCTACATGGGCAGGTTCCTCTGCAAATGGCTCGAAAGGATGGCCGTCTCCGGACCTGGTGAGTGTAGGTTTCCACCCTGTGCCTCTCTTGCCCGCGTCTTTCCCTCGCCCTTTACTGGGACCATGTCCCCACCCTCGTGGGGCCTCTTTTACCTATTGAATATCTAGGTCCTTACCCCACCTGGTCGTCTCC